>NC_141043.1:0-40000 GCF_052040795.2 Danio rerio
CATGTATTGCTCTAACCCTAACCCTAACCCTAACCCTAACCCTAACCCTAACCCTAACCCTAACCCTAACCCTAACCCTAACCCTAACCCTAACCCTAACCCTAACCCTAACCCTAACCCTAACCCTAACCCTAACCCTAACCCTAACCCTAACCCTAACCCTAACCCTAACCCTAACCCTAACCCTAACCCTAACCCTAACCCTAACCCTAACCCTAACCCTAACCCTAACCCTAACCCTAACCCTAACCCTAACCCTAACCCTAACCCTAACCCTAACCCTAACCCTAACCCTAACCCTAACCCTAACCCTAACCCTAACCCTAACCCTAACCCTAACCCTAACCCTAACCCTAACCCTAACCCTAACCCTAACCCTAACCCTAACCCTAACCCTAACCCTAACCCTAACCCTAACCCTAACCCTAACCCTAACCCTAACCCTAACCCTAACCCTAACCCTAACCCTAACCCTAACCCTAACCCTAACCCTAACCCTAACCCTAACCCTAACCCTAACCCTAACCCTAACCCTAACCCTAACCCTAACCCTAACCCTAACCCTAACCCTAACCCTAACCCTAACCCTAACCCTAACCCTAACCCTAACCCTAACCCTAACCCTAACCCTAACCCTAACCCTAACCCTAACCCTAACCCTAACCCTAACCCTAACCCTAACCCTAACCCTAACCCTAACCCTAACCCTAACCCTAACCCTAACCCTAACCCTAACCCTAACCCTAACCCTAACCCTAACCCTAACCCTAACCCTAACCCTAACCCTAACCCTAACCCTAACCCTAACCCTAACCCTAACCCTAACCCTAACCCTAACCCTAACCCTAACCCTAACCCTAACCCTAACCCTAACCCTAACCCTAACCCTAACCCTAACCCTAACCCTAACCCTAACCCTAACCCTAACCCTAACCCTAACCCTAACCCTAACCCTAACCCTAACCCTAACCCTAACCCTAACCCTAACCCTAACCCTAACCCTAACCCTAACCCTAACCCTAACCCTAACCCTAACCCTAACCCTAACCCTAACCCTAACCCTAACCCTAACCCTAACCCTAACCCTAACCCTAACCCTAACCCTAACCCTAACCCTAACCCTAACCCTAACCCTAACCCTAACCCTAACCCTAACCCTAACCCTAACCCTAACCCTAACCCTAACCCTAACCCTAACCCTAACCCTAACCCTAACCCTAACCCTAACCCTAACCCTAACCCTAACCCTAACCCTAACCCTAACCCTAACCCTAACCCTAACCCTAACCCTAACCCTAACCCTAACCCTAACCCTAACCCTAACCCTAACCCTAACCCTAACCCTAACCCTAACCCTAACCCTAACCCTAACCCTAACCCTAACCCTAACCCTAACCCTAACCCTAACCCTAACCCTAACCCTAACCCTAACCCTAACCCTAACCCTAACCCTAACCCTAACCCTAACCCTAACCCTAACCCTAACCCTAACCCTAACCCTAACCCTAACCCTAACCCTAACCCTAACCCTAACCCTAACCCTAACCCTAACCCTAACCCTAACCCTAACCCTAACCCTAACCCTAACCCTAACCCTAACCCTAACCCTAACCCTAACCCTAACCCTAACCCTAACCCTAACCCTAACCCTAACCCTAACCCTAACCCTAACCCTAACCCTAACCCTAACCCTAACCCTAACCCTAACCCTAACCCTAACCCTAACCCTAACCCTAACCCTAACCCTAACCCTAACCCTAACCCTAACCCTAACCCTAACCCTAACCCTAACCCTAACCCTAACCCTAACCCTAACCCTAACCCTAACCCTAACCCTAACCCTAACCCTAACCCTAACCCTAACCCTAACCCTAACCCTAACCCTAACCCTAACCCTAACCCTAACCCTAACCCTAACCCTAACCCTAACCCTAACCCTAACCCTAACCCTAACCCTAACCCTAACCCTAACCCTAACCCTAACCCTAACCCTAACCCTAACCCTAACCCTAACCCTAACCCTAACCCTAACCCTAACCCTAACCCTAACCCTAACCCTAACCCTAACCCTAACCCTAACCCTAACCCTAACCCTAACCCTAACCCTAACCCTAACCCTAACCCTAACCCTAACCCTAACCCTAACCCTAACCCTAACCCTAACCCTAACCCTAACCCTAACCCTAACCCTAACCCTAACCCTAACCCTAACCCTAACCCTAACCCTAACCCTAACCCTAACCCTAACCCTAACCCTAACCCTAACCCTAACCCTAACCCTAACCCTAACCCTAACCCTAACCCTAACCCTAACCCTAACCCTAACCCTAACCCTAACCCTAACCCTAACCCTAACCCTAACCCTAACCCTAACCCTAACCCTAACCCTAACCCTAACCCTAACCCTAACCCTAACCCTAACCCTAACCCTAACCCTAACCCTAACCCTAACCCTAACCCTAACCCTAACCCTAACCCTAACCCTAACCCTAACCCTAACCCTAACCCTAACCCTAACCCTAACCTAACCCTAACCCTAACCCTAACCCTAACCCTAACCCTAACCCTAACCCTAACCCTAACCCTAACCCTAACCCTAACCCTAACCCTAACCCTAACCCTAACCCTAACCCTAACCCTAACCCTAACCCTAACCCTAACCCTAACCCTAACCCTAACCCTAACCCTAACCCTAACCCTAACCCTAACCCTAACCCTAACCCTAACCCTAACCCTAACCCTAACCCTAACCCTAACCCTAACCCTAACCCTAACCCTAACCCTAACCCTAACCCTAACCCTAACCCTAACCCTAACCCTAACCCTAACCCTAACCCTAACCCTAACCCTAACCCTAACCCTAACCCTAACCCTAACCCTAACCCTAACCCTAACCCTAACCCTAACCTAACCCTAACCCTAACCTAACCCTAACCCTAACCCTAACCCTAACCTAACCCTAACCCTAACCCTAACCCTAACCCTAACCCTAACCCTAACCCTAACCCTAACCCTAACCCTAACCCTAACCCTAACCCTAACCCTAACCCTAACCCTAACCCTAACCCTAACCCTAACCCTAACCCTAACCCTAACCCTAACCCTAACCCTAACCCTAACCCTAACCCTAACCCTAACCCTAACCCTAACCCTAACCCTAACCCTAACCCTAACCCTAACCCTAACCCTAACCCTAACCCTAACCCTAACCCTAACCCTAACCCTAACCCTAACCCTAACCCTAACCCTAACCCTAACCCTAACCCTAACCCTAACCCTAACCCTAACCCTAACCCTAACCCTAACCCTAACCCTAACCCTAACCCTAACCCTAACCCTAACCCTAACCCTAACCCTAACCCTAACCCTAACCCTAACCCTAACCCTAACCCTAACCCTAACCCTAACCCTAACCCTAACCCTAACCCTAACCCTAACCCTAACCCTAACCCTAACCCTAACCCTAACCCTAACCCTAACCCTAACCCTAACCCTAACCCTAACCCTAACCCTAACCCTAACCCTAACCCTAACCCTAACCCTAACCCTAACCCTAACCCTAACCCTAACCCTAACCCTAACCCTAACCCTAACCCTAACCCTAACCCTAACCCTAACCCTAACCCTAACCCTAACCCTAACCCTAACCCTAACCCTAACCCTAACCCTAACCCTAACCCTAACCCTAACCCTAACCCTAACCCTAACCCTAACCCTAACCCTAACCCTAACCCTAACCCTAACCCTAACCCTAACCCTAACCCTAACCCTAACCCTAACCCTAACCCTAACCCTAACCCTAACCCTAACCCTAACCCTAACCCTAACCCTAACCCTAACCCTAACCCTAACCCTAACCCTAACCCTAACCCTAACCCTAACCCTAACCCTAACCCTAACCCTAACCCTAACCCTAACCCTAACCCTAACCCTAACCCTAACCCTAACCCTAACCCTAACCCTAACCCTAACCCTAACCCTAACCCTAACCCTAACCCTAACCCTAACCCTAACCCTAACCCTAACCCTAACCCTAACCCTAACCCTAACCCTAACCCTAACCCTAACCCTAACCCTAACCCTAACCCTAACCCTAACCCTAACCCTAACCCTAACCCTAACCCTAACCCTAACCCTAACCCTAACCCTAACCCTAACCCTAACCCTAACCCTAACCCTAACCCTAACCCTAACCCTAACCCTAACCCTAACCCTAACCCTAACCCTAACCCTAACCCTAACCCTAACCCTAACCCTAACCCTAACCCTAACCCTAACCCTAACCCTAACCCTAACCCTAACCCTAACCCTAACCCTAACCCTAACCCTAACCCTAACCCTAACCCTAACCCTAACCCTAACCCTAACCCTAACCCTAACCCTAACCCTAACCCTAACCCTAACCCTAACCCTAACCCTAACCCTAACCCTAACCCTAACCCTAACCCTAACCCTAACCCTAACCCTAACCCTAACCCTAACCCTAACCCTAACCCTAACCCTAACCCTAACCCTAACCCTAACCCTAACCCTAACCCTAACCCTAACCCTAACCCTAACCCTAACCCTAACCCTAACCCTAACCCTAACCCTAACCCTAACCCTAACCCTAACCCTAACCCTAACCCTAACCCTAACCCTAACCCTAACCCTAACCCTAACCCTAACCCTAACCCTAACCCTAACCCTAACCCTAACCCTAACCCTAACCCTAACCCTAACCCTAACCCTAACCCTAACCCTAACCCTAACCCTAACCCTAACCCTAACCCTAACCCTAACCCTAACCCTAACCCTAACCCTAACCCTAACCCTAACCCTAACCCTAACCCTAACCCTAACCCTAACCCTAACCCTAACCCTAACCCTAACCCTAACCCTAACCCTAACCCTAACCCTAACCCTAACCCTAACCCTAACCCTAACCCTAACCCTAACCCTAACCCTAACCCTAACCCTAACCCTAACCCTAACCCTAACCCTAACCCTAACCCTAACCCTAACCCTAACCCTAACCCTAACCCTAACCCTAACCCTAACCCTAACCCTAACCCTAACCCTAACCCTAACCCTAACCCTAACCCTAACCCTAACCCTAACCCTAACCCTAACCCTAACCCTAACCCTAACCCTAACCCTAACCCTAACCCTAACCCTAACCCTAACCCTAACCCTAACCCTAACCCTAACCCTAACCCTAACCCTAACCCTAACCCTAACCCTAACCCTAACCCTAACCCTAACCCTAACCCTAACCCTAACCCTAACCCTAACCCTAACCCTAACCCTAACCCTAACCCTAACCCTAACCCTAACCCTAACCCTAACCCTAACCCTAACCCTAACCCTAACCCTAACCCTAACCCTAACCCTAACCCTAACCCTAACCCTAACCCTAACCCTAACCCTAACCCTAACCCTAACCCTAACCCTAACCCTAACCCTAACCCTAACCCTAACCCTAACCCTAACCCTAACCCTAACCCTAACCCTAACCCTAACCCTAACCCTAACCCTAACCCTAACCCTAACCCTAACCCTAACCCTAACCCTAACCCTAACCCTAACCCTAACCCTAACCCTAACCCTAACCCTAACCCTAACCCTAACCCTAACCCTAACCCTAACCCTAACCCTAACCCTAACCCTAACCCTAACCCTAACCCTAACCCTAACCCTAACCCTAACCCTAACCCTAACCCTAACCCTAACCCTAACCCTAACCCTAACCCTAACCCTAACCCTAACCCTAACCCTAACCCTAACCCTAACCCTAACCCTAACCCTAACCCTAACCCTAACCCTAACCCTAACCCTAACCCTAACCCTAACCCTAACCCTAACCCTAACCCTAACCCTAACCCTAACCCTAACCCTAACCCTAACCCTAACCCTAACCCTAACCCTAACCCTAACCCTAACCCTAACCCTAACCCTAACCCTAACCCTAACCCTAACCCTAACCCTAACCCTAACCCTAACCCTAACCCTAACCCTAACCCTAACCCTAACCCTAACCCTAACCCTAACCCTAACCCTAACCCTAACCCTAACCCTAACCCTAACCCTAACCCTAACCCTAACCCTAACCCTAACCCTAACCCTAACCCTAACCCTAACCCTAACCCTAACCCTAACCCTAACCCTAACCCTAACCCTAACCCTAACCCTAACCCTAACCCTAACCCTAACCCTAACCCTAACCCTAACCCTAACCCTAACCCTAACCCTAACCCTAACCCTAACCCTAACCCTAACCCTAACCCTAACCCTAACCCTAACCCTAACCCTAACCCTAACCCTAACCCTAACCCTAACCCTAACCCTAACCCTAACCCTAACCCTAACCCTAACCCTAACCCTAACCCTAACCCTAACCCTAACCCTAACCCTAACCCTAACCCTAACCCTAACCCTAACCCTAACCCTAACCCTAACCCTAACCCTAACCCTAACCCTAACCCTAACCCTAACCCTAACCCTAACCCTAACCCTAACCCTAACCCTAACCCTAACCCTAACCCTAACCCTAACCCTAACCCTAACCCTAACCCTAACCCTAACCCTAACCCTAACCCTAACCCTAACCCTAACCCTAACCCTAACCCTAACCCTAACCCTAACCCTAACCCTAACCCTAACCCTAACCCTAACCCTAACCCTAACCCTAACCCTAACCCTAACCCTAACCCTAACCCTAACCCTAACCCTAACCCTAACCCTAACCCTAACCCTAACCCTAACCCTAACCCTAACCCTAACCCTAACCCTAACCCTAACCCTAACCCTAACCCTAACCCTAACCCTAACCCTAACCCTAACCCTAACCCTAACCCTAACCCTAACCCTAACCCTAACCCTAACCCTAACCCTAACCCTAACCCTAACCCTAACCCTAACCCTAACCCTAACCCTAACCCTAACCCTAACCCTAACCCTAACCCTAACCCTAACCCTAACCCTAACCCTAACCCTAACCCTAACCCTAACCCTAACCCTAACCCTAACCCTAACCCTAACCCTAACCCTAACCCTAACCCTAACCCTAACCCTAACCCTAACCCTAACCCTAACCCTAACCCTAACCCTAACCCTAACCCTAACCCTAACCCTAACCCTAACCCTAACCCTAACCCTAACCCTAACCCTAACCCTAACCCTAACCCTAACCCTAACCCTAACCCTAACCCTAACCCTAACCCTAACCCTAACCCTAACCCTAACCCTAACCCTAACCCTAACCCTAACCCTAACCCTAACCCTAACCCTAACCCTAACCCTAACCCTAACCCTAACCCTAACCCTAACCCTAACCCTAACCCTAACCCTAACCCTAACCCTAACCCTAACCCTAACCCTAACCCTAACCCTAACCCTAACCCTAACCCTAACCCTAACCCTAACCCTAACCCTAACCCTAACCCTAACCCTAACCCTAACCCTAACCCTAACCCTAACCCTAACCCTAACCCTAACCCTAACCCTAACCCTAACCCTAACCCTAACCCTAACCCTAACCCTAACCCTAACCCTAACCCTAACCCTAACCCTAACCCTAACCCTAACCCTAACCCTAACCCTAACCCTAACCCTAACCCTAACCCTAACCCTAACCCTAACCCTAACCCTAACCCTAACCCTAACCCTAACCCTAACCCTAACCCTAACCCTAACCCTAACCCTAACCCTAACCCTAACCCTAACCCTAACCCTAACCCTAACCCTAACCCTAACCCTAACCCTAACCCTAACCCTAACCCTAACCCTAACCCTAACCCTAACCCTAACCCTAACCCTAACCCTAACCCTAACCCTAACCCTAACCCTAACCCTAACCCTAACCCTAACCCTAACCCTAACCCTAACCCTAACCCTAACCCTAACCCTAACCCTAACCCTAACCCTAACCCTAACCCTAACCCTAACCCTAACCCTAACCCTAACCCTAACCCTAACCCTAACCCTAACCCTAACCCTAACCCTAACCCTAACCCTAACCCTAACCCTAACCCTAACCCTAACCCTAACCCTAACCCTAACCCTAACCCTAACCCTAACCCTAACCCTAACCCTAACCCTAACCCTAACCCTAACCCTAACCCTAACCCTAACCCTAACCCTAACCCTAACCCTAACCCTAACCCTAACCCTAACCCTAACCCTAACCCTAACCCTAACCCTAACCCTAACCCTAACCCTAACCCTAACCCTAACCCTAACCCTAACCCTAACCCTAACCCTAACCCTAACCCTAACCCTAACCCTAACCCTAACCCTAACCCTAACCCTAACCCTAACCCTAACCCTAACCCTAACCCTAACCCTAACCCTAACCCTAACCCTAACCCTAACCCTAACCCTAACCCTAACCCTAACCCTAACCCTAACCCTAACCCTAACCCTAACCCTAACCCTAACCCTAACCCTAACCCTAACCCTAACCCTAACCCTAACCCTAACCCTAACCCTAACCCTAACCCTAACCCTAACCCTAACCCTAACCCTAACCCTAACCCTAACCCTAACCCTAACCCTAACCCTAACCCTAACCCTAACCCTAACCCTAACCCTAACCCTAACCCTAACCCTAACCCTAACCCTAACCCTAACCCTAACCCTAACCCTAACCCTAACCCTAACCCTAACCCTAACCCTAACCCTAACCCTAACCCTAACCCTAACCCTAACCCTAACCCTAACCCTAACCCTAACCCTAACCCTAACCCTAACCCTAACCCTAACCCTAACCCTAACCCTAACCCTAACCCTAACCCTAACCCTAACCCTAACCCTAACCCTAACCCTAACCCTAACCCTAACCCTAACCCTAACCCTAACCCTAACCCTAACCCTAACCCTAACCCTAACCCTAACCCTAACCCTAACCCTAACCCTAACCCTAACCCTAACCCTAACCCTAACCCTAACCCTAACCCTAACCCTAACCCTAACCCTAACCCTAACCCTAACCCTAACCCTAACCCTAACCCTAACCCTAACCCTAACCCTAACCCTAACCCTAACCCTAACCCTAACCCTAACCCTAACCCTAACCCTAACCCTAACCCTAACCCTAACCCTAACCCTAACCCTAACCCTAACCCTAACCCTAACCCTAACCCTAACCCTAACCCTAACCCTAACCCTAACCCTAACCCTAACCCTAACCCTAACCCTAACCCTAACCCTAACCCTAACCCTAACCCTAACCCTAACCCTAACCCTAACCCTAACCCTAACCCTAACCCTAACCCTAACCCTAACCCTAACCCTAACCCTAACCCTAACCCTAACCCTAACCCTAACCCTAACCCTAACCCTAACCCTAACCCTAACCCTAACCCTAACCCTAACCCTAACCCTAACCCTAACCCTAACCCTAACCCTAACCCTAACCCTAACCCTAACCCTAACCCTAACCCTAACCCTAACCCTAACCCTAACCCTAACCCTAACCCTAACCCTAACCCTAACCCTAACCCTAACCCTAACCCTAACCCTAACCCTAACCCTAACCCTAACCCTAACCCTAACCCTAACCCTAACCCTAACCCTAACCCTAACCCTAACCCTAACCCTAACCCTAACCCTAACCCTAACCCTAACCCTAACCCTAACCCTAACCCTAACCCTAACCCTAACCCTAACCCTAACCCTAACCCTAACCCTAACCCTAACCCTAACCCTAACCCTAACCCTAACCCTAACCCTAACCCTAACCCTAACCCTAACCCTAACCCTAACCCTAACCTAACCCTAACCCTAACCCTAACCCTAACCCTAACCCTAACCCTAACCCTAACCCTAACCCTAACCCTAACCCTAACCCTAACCCTAACCTAACCCTAACCCTAACCCTAACCCTAACCCTAACCCTAACCCTAACCCTAACCCTAACCCTAACCCTAACCCTAACCCTAACCCTAACCCTAACCCTAACCCTAACCCTAACCCTAACCCTAACCCTAACCCTAACCCTAACCCTAACCCTAACCCTAACCCTAACCCTAACCCTAACCCTAACCCTAACCCTAACCCTAACCCTAACCCTAACCCTAACCCTAACCCTAACCCTAACCCTAACCCTAACCCTAACCCTAACCCTAACCCTAACCCTAACCCTAACCCTAACCCTAACCCTAACCCTAACCCTAACCCTAACCCTAACCCTAACCCTAACCCTAACCCTAACCCTAACCCTAACCCTAACCCTAACCCTAACCCTAACCCTAACCCTAACCCTAACCCTAACCCTAACCCTAACCCTAACCCTAACCCTAACCCTAACCCTAACCCTAACCCTAACCCTAACCCTAACCCTAACCCTAACCCTAACCCTAACCCTAACCCTAACCCTAACCCTAACCCTAACCCTAACCCTAACCCTAACCCTAACCCTAACCCTAACCCTAACCCTAACCCTAACCCTAACCCTAACCCTAACCCTAACCCTAACCCTAACCCTAACCCTAACCCTAACCCTAACCCTAACCCTAACCCTAACCCTAACCCTAACCCTAACCCTAACCCTAACCCTAACCCTAACCCTAACCCTAACCCTAACCCTAACCCTAACCCTAACCCTAACCCTAACCCTAACCCTAACCCTAACCCTAACCCTAACCCTAACCCTAACCCTAACCCTAACCCTAACCCTAACCCTAACCCTAACCCTAACCCTAACCCTAACCCTAACCCTAACCCTAACCCTAACCCTAACCCTAACCCTAACCCTAACCCTAACCCTAACCCTAACCCTAACCCTAACCCTAACCCTAACCCTAACCCTAACCCTAACCCTAACCCTAACCCTAACCCTAACCCTAACCCTAACCCTAACCCTAACCCTAACCCTAACCCTAACCCTAACCCTAACCCTAACCCTAACCCTAACCCTAACCCTAACCCTAACCCTAACCCTAACCCTAACCCTAACCCTAACCCTAACCCTAACCCTAACCCTAACCCTAACCCTAACCCTAACCCTAACCCTAACCCTAACCTAACCCTAACCCTAACCCTAACCCTAACCCTAACCCTAACCCTAACCCTAACCCTAACCCTAACCCTAACCCTAACCTAACCCTAACCCTAACCCTAACCCTAACCCTAACCCTAACCCTAACCCTAACCCTAACCCTAACCCTAACCCTAACCCTAACCCTAACCCTAACCCTAACCCTAACCCTAACCCTAACCCTAACCCTAACCCTAACCCTAACCCTAACCCTAACCCTAACCCTAACCCTAACCCTAACCCTAACCCTAACCCTAACCCTAACCCTAACCCTAACCCTAACCCTAACCCTAACCCTAACCCTAACCCTAACCCTAACCCTAACCCTAACCCTAACCCTAACCCTAACCCTAACCCTAACCCTAACCCTAACCCTAACCCTAACCCTAACCCTAACCCTAACCCTAACCCTAACCCTAACCCTAACCCTAACCCTAACCCTAACCCTAACCCTAACCCTAACCCTAACCCTAACCCTAACCCTAACCCTAACCCTAACCCTAACCCTAACCCTAACCCTAACCCTAACCCTAACCCTAACCCTAACCCTAACCCTAACCCTAACCCTAACCCTAACCCTAACCCTAACCCTAACCCTAACCCTAACCCTAACCCTAACCCTAACCCTAACCCTAACCCTAACCCTAACCCTAACCCTAACCCTAACCCTAACCCTAACCCTAACCCTAACCCTAACCCTAACCCTAACCCTAACCCTAACCCTAACCCTAACCCTAACCCTAACCCTAACCCTAACCCTAACCCTAACCCTAACCCTAACCCTAACCCTAACCCTAACCCTAACCCTAACCCTAACCCTAACCCTAACCCTAACCCTAACCCTAACCCTAACCCTAACCCTAACCCTAACCCTAACCCTAACCCTAACCCTAACCCTAACCCTAACCCTAACCCTAACCCTAACCCTAACCCTAACCCTAACCCTAACCCTAACCCTAACCCTAACCCTAACCCTAACCCTAACCCTAACCCTAACCCTAACCCTAACCCTAACCCTAACCCTAACCCTAACCCTAACCCTAACCCTAACCCTAACCCTAACCCTAACCCTAACCCTAACCCTAACCCTAACCCTAACCCTAACCCTAACCCTAACCCTAACCCTAACCCTAACCCTAACCCTAACCCTAACCCTAACCCTAACCCTAACCCTAACCCTAACCCTAACCCTAACCCTAACCCTAACCCTAACCCTAACCCTAACCCTAACCCTAACCCTAACCCTAACCCTAACCCTAACCCTAACCCTAACCCTAACCCTAACCCTAACCCTAACCCTAACCCTAACCTAACCCTAACCCTAACCCTAACCCTAACCCTAACCCTAACCCTAACCCTAACCCTAACCCTAACCCTAACCCTAACCCTAACCCTAACCCTAACCCTAACCCTAACCCTAACCCTAACCCTAACCCTAACCCTAACCCTAACCCTAACCCTAACCCTAACCCTAACCCTAACCCTAACCCTAACCCTAACCCTAACCCTAACCCTAACCCTAACCCTAACCCTAACCCTAACCCTAACCCTAACCCTAACCCTAACCCTAACCCATATCCCCTTTTGTACACTAGAGGGGGCAATTTAATCAACATTTCCAGTTGGGGTTATTATCAGGGATATGTAACTGCACAGATATGATTCAATAAAGGACACTTACTGCATGGATGGATGGATGAACAGACTATATATATTTATATAATTATAATTTGTATAATTAATATTTATAATTTATAATTAAATATATATAATTTATATATATATATATATATATATATATATATATATAATTTATATATATATATATATATATATATATATATATATATATATATACAAACACACACACACAAACACTCACACACACACACACACACACACACACACACACACACACACAGATATATTTTTTAATTTATTTTTTAAATCTTTTTTATAATATTTTTTAATCTTTTTTTTTTTCAAAGCTACTTTTATTCTTGCCAAAATAAAACAAACAAGACTTTCTCCAGAAGAAAAAAATATCAGACACACTGTGACAGTATCAGACAGATATTAATTTGCTCTTTTAAACATCCTATCTAATAACACACAGAGGTCAATGCAAATTAGCGCCCCCTATGCTGTTCGAAGCTGCTATGGTACTGCACTTTTTAGCCATTTCGAACACATGCCATATCCCCTTTTGTACACTAGAGGGGGCAATTTAATCAACATTTCCAGTTGGGGTTATTATCAGGGATATGTAACTGCACAGATATGATTCAATAAAGGACACTTACTGCATGGATGGATGGATGAACAGACTATATATATTTATATAATTATAATTTGTATAATTAATATTTATAATTTATAATTAAATATATATAATTTATATATATATATATATATATATATATATATATATATATAATTTATATATATATATATATATATATATATATATATATATATATATATATATACAAAAACACACACAAACACTCACACACACACACACACACACACACACACACACACACACACACACACACACACACACACACAGATATATTTTTTAATTTATTTTTTAAATCTTTTTTATAATATTTTTTAATCTTTTTTTTTTTCAAAGCTACTTTTATTCTTGCCAAAATAAAACAAACAAGACTTTCTCCAGAAGAAAAAAATATCAGACACACTGTGACAGTATCAGACAGATATTAGTTTGCTCTTTTAAACATCATATCTAATAACACACAGAGGTCAATGCAAATTAGCGCCCCCTATGCTGTTCGAAACTGCTATGGTACTGCACTTTTTAGCCATTTCGAACACATGCCATATCCCCTTTTGTACACTAGAGGGGGCAATTTAATCAACATTTCCAGTTGGGGTTATTATCAGGGATATGTAACTGCACAGATATGATTCAATAAAGGACACTTACTGCATGGATGGATGGATGAACAGACTATATATATTTATATAATTATAATTTATATAATTTATATTTATAATTTATAATTAAATATATATATATATATATATATATATATATATATATATATATATATATTTATATATATATATACATATATAAATACACACACACACACACACACACACACACACACACACACACACACACACACGTATATATATATATATATATATATATATATATATATATATATATATACATATATAAATACACACACACACACACACACACACACACACACACACACACGTATATATATATATATATATATATATATATATATATATATATATATATATATATATATATATATATATATATATATATAACCCCAAGTCGACCACCCCACACACCTGGAGACCGAATGACCCCAAAACCCCCACCCTGACCCTAACCCTACACGTGGCCCTCGTTAGCGCCCCCCCGGTGGTGTTCGTTTCCGCTAAACCCTAGACCCCATTTAGCAAGAACGAACACTGTGACTAACCCCTAACCCAAACCCTAGCCATAAGCCAACACATGGATGGACGGACAGACAGACAGACAGACAGACAGACAGACAGACAGACAGACAGACAGACAGACAGACAGACAGACAGACGGACAAATAACGAATCAAAGGACACCTCATTCATGCAAATTGGACCTACCGTTCAAAAGATACAGCCCTTTTAGTCTGGACCAATCAGATCCAATATGCTAATGAGGGTGAAACATAATGAGGGTGAAACTCGTATTGACACCTATACCTATATGCAGCCTTGACCCTAACCCTCCTCAAACCCCCATCCCAAAACCCCCAACCCCCACCACATGGCCCTTAACCCCTTAACCCCAAGACGATAACCCTAAACACAGAGAGACCGAATGACCCCAAAACCCCCACCCTGACCCTAACCCTACACGTGGCCCTCGTTAGCGCCCCCCGGTGGTGTTCGTTTCCGCTAAACCCCAGACCCCATTTAGCAAGAACGAACACTCTGACTAACCCCTAACCCAAACCCTAGCCATAAGCCAACACATGGATGGACGGACAGACAGACGGACAGACAGACAGACAGACAGACAGACAGACAGACAGACAGACAGACAGACAGACAGACAGACAGACGGACAAATAACGAATCAAAGGACACCTCATTCATGCAAATTGGACCTACCGTTCAAGAGATACAGCCCTTTTAGTCTGGACCAATCAGATCCAATATGCTAATGAGGGTGAAACATAATGAGGGTGAAACTCGTTTTGACACCTATACCTAACCCTAACCCTAACCCTAACCCTAACCCTAACCCTAACCTAACCCTAACCCTAACCCTAACCCTAACCCTAACCCTAACCCTAACCCTAACCCTAACCCTAACCCATATCCCCTTTTGTACACTAGAGGGGGCAATTTAATCAACATTTCCAGTTGGGGTTATTATCAGGGATATGTAACTGCACAGATATGATTCAATAAAGGACACTTACTGCATGGATGGATGGATGAACAGACTATATATATTTATATAATTATAATTTGTATAATTAATATTTATAATTTATAATTAAATATATATAATTTATATATATATATATATATATATATATATATATATAATTTATATATATATATATATATATATATATATATATATATATATATACAAACACACACACACAAACACTCACACACACACACACACACACACACACACACACACACACACAGATATATTTTTTAATTTATTTTTTAAATCTTTTTTATAATATTTTTTAATCTTTTTTTTTTTCAAAGCTACTTTTATTCTTGCCAAAATAAAACAAACAAGACTTTCTCCAGAAGAAAAAAATATCAGACACACTGTGACAGTATCAGACAGATATTAATTTGCTCTTTTAAACATCCTATCTAATAACACACAGAGGTCAATGCAAATTAGCGCCCCCTATGCTGTTCGAAGCTGCTATGGTACTGCACTTTTTAGCCATTTCGAACACATGCCATATCCCCTTTTGTACACTAGAGGGGGCAATTTAATCAACATTTCCAGTTGGGGTTATTATCAGGGATATGTAACTGCACAGATATGATTCAATAAAGGACACTTACTGCATGGATGGATGGATGAACAGACTATATATATTTATATAATTATAATTTGTATAATTAATATTTATAATTTATAATTAAATATATATAATTTATATATATATATATATATATATATATATATATATATATAATTTATATATATATATATATATATATATATATATATATATATATATATATACAAAAACACACACAAACACTCACACACACACACACACACACACACACACACACACACACACACACACACACACACACACACAGATATATTTTTTAATTTATTTTTTAAATCTTTTTTATAATATTTTTTAATCTTTTTTTTTTTCAAAGCTACTTTTATTCTTGCCAAAATAAAACAAACAAGACTTTCTCCAGAAGAAAAAAATATCAGACACACTGTGACAGTATCAGACAGATATTAGTTTGCTCTTTTAAACATCATATCTAATAACACACAGAGGTCAATGCAAATTAGCGCCCCCTATGCTGTTCGAAACTGCTATGGTACTGCACTTTTTAGCCATTTCGAACACATGCCATATCCCCTTTTGTACACTAGAGGGGGCAATTTAATCAACATTTCCAGTTGGGGTTATTATCAGGGATATGTAACTGCACAGATATGATTCAATAAAGGACACTTACTGCATGGATGGATGGATGAACAGACTATATATATTTATATAATTATAATTTATATAATTTATATTTATAATTTATAATTAAATATATATATATATATATATATATATATATATATATATATATATATATTTATATATATATATACATATATAAATACACACACACACACACACACACACACACACACACACACGTATATATATATATATATATATATATATATATATATATATATATATATACATATATAAATACACACACACACACACACACACACACACACACACACACACGTATATATATATATATATATATATATATATATATATATATATATATATATATATATATATATATATATATATATATATAACCCCAAGTCGACCACCCCACACACCTGGAGACCGAATGACCCCAAAACCCCCACCCTGACCCTAACCCTACACGTGGCCCTCGTTAGCGCCCCCCCGGTGGTGTTCGTTTCCGCTAAACCCTAGACCCCATTTAGCAAGAACGAACACTGTGACTAACCCCTAACCCAAACCCTAGCCATAAGCCAACACATGGATGGACGGACAGACAGACAGACAGACAGACAGACAGACAGACAGACAGACAGACAGACAGACAGACAGACAGACAGACGGACAAATAACGAATCAAAGGACACCTCATTCATGCAAATTGGACCTACCGTTCAAAAGATACAGCCCTTTTAGTCTGGACCAATCAGATCCAATATGCTAATGAGGGTGAAACATAATGAGGGTGAAACTCGTATTGACACCTATACCTATATGCAGCCTTGACCCTAACCCTCCTCAAACCCCCATCCCAAAACCCCCAACCCCCACCACATGGCCCTTAACCCCTTAACCCCAAGACGATAACCCTAAACACAGAGAGACCGAATGACCCCAAAACCCCCACCCTGACCCTAACCCTACACGTGGCCCTCGTTAGCGCCCCCCGGTGGTGTTCGTTTCCGCTAAACCCCAGACCCCATTTAGCAAGAACGAACACTCTGACTAACCCCTAACCCAAACCCTAGCCATAAGCCAACACATGGATGGACGGACAGACAGACGGACAGACAGACAGACAGACAGACAGACAGACAGACAGACAGACAGACAGACAGACAGACAGACAGACGGACAAATAACGAATCAAAGGACACCTCATTCATGCAAATTGGACCTACCGTTCAAGAGATACAGCCCTTTTAGTCTGGACCAATCAGATCCAATATGCTAATGAGGGTGAAACATAATGAGGGTGAAACTCGTTTTGACACCTATACCTATATGCAGCCTTGACCCTAACCCTCCTCAAACCCCCATCCCAAAACCCCCAACCCCCACCACATGGCCCTTAACCCCTTAACCCCAAGACGATAACCCTAAACACAGAGAGACCGAATGACCCCAAAACCCCCACCCTGACCCTAACCCTACACGTGGCCCTCGTTAGCGCCCCCCGGTGGTGTTCGTTTCCGCTAAACCCCAGACCCCATTTAGCAAGAACGAACACTCTGACTAACCCCTAACCCAAACCCTAGCCATAAGCCAACACATGGATGGACGGACAGACAGACGGACAGACAGACAGACAGACAGACAGACAGACAGACAGACAGACAGACAGACAGACAGACGGACAAATAACGAATCAAAGGACACCTCATTCATGCAAATTGGACCTACCGTTCAAGAGATACAGCCCTTTTAGTCTGGACCAATCAGATCCAATATGCTAATGAGGGTGAAACATAATGAGGGTGAAACTCGTTTTGACACCTATACCTAACCCTAACCCTAACCCTAACCCTAACCCTAACCCTAACCCTAACCCTAACCCTAACCCTAACCCTAACCCTAACCCTAACCCTAACCCTAACCCTAACCCTAACCCCTAGTTCGCTCTACCCCTAGTTCGCTCTACCCCTAGTTCGCTCTACCCCTAGTTCGCTCTACCCCTAGTTCGCTCTACCCCTAGTTCGCTCTACCCCTAGTTCGCTCTACCCCTAGTTCGCTCTACCCCTAGTTCGCTCTACCCCTAGTTCGCTCTACCCCTAGTTCGCTCTACCCCTAGTTCGCTCTACCCCTAGTTCGCTCTACCCCTAGTTCGCTCTACCCCTAGTTCGCTCTACCCCTAGTTCGCTCTACCCCTAGTTCGCTCTACCCCTAGTTCGCTCTACCCCTAGTTCGCTCTACCCCTAGTTCGCTCTACCCCTAGTTCGCTCTACCCCTAGTTCGCTCTACCCCTAGTTCGCTCTACCCCTAGTTCGCTCTACCCCTAGTTCGCTCTACCCCTAGTTCGCTCTACCCCTAGTTCGCTCTACCCCTAGTTCGCTCTACCCCTAGTTCGCTCTACCCCTAGTTCGCTCTACCCCTAGTTCGCTCTACCCCTAGTTCGCTCTACCCCTAGTTCGCTCTACCCCTAGTTCGCTCTACCCCTAGTTCGCTCTACCCCTAGTTCGCTCTACCCCTAGTTCGCTCTACCCCTAGTTCGCTCTACCCCTAGTTCGCTCTACCCCTAGTTCGCTCTACCCCTAGTTCGCTCTACCCCTAGTTCGCTCTACCCCTAGTTCGCTCTACCCCTAGTTCGCTCTACCCCTAGTTCGCTCTACCCCTAGTTCGCTCTACCCCTAGTTCGCTCTACCCCTAGTTCGCTCTACCCCTAGTTCGCTCTACCCCTAGTTCGCTCTACCCCTAGTTCGCTCTACCCCTAGTTCGCTCTACCCCTAGTTCGCTCTACCCCTAGTTCGCTCTACCCCTAGTTCGCTCTACCCCTAGTTCGCTCTACCCCTAGTTCGCTCTACCCCTAGTTCGCTCTACCCCTAGTTCGCTCTACCCCTAGTTCGCTCTACCCCTAGTTCGCTCTACCCCTAGTTCGCTCAATATTTATATATTTTAATATATTAATATATTAATAATTAACTACTAAATCAGTTTATTTGAGGTAAAGTTTAGTAGAGGTAATGTTCTCAACTTAATTGACCAGGTTTTGTTTTAGGATGTGTTAAATTATTTAATGTTCTTTAGTTACAAAACATCTGGTTTTAGGGTTAAGTTTGAGGGAAGGTTGTTATTTATAATTAGGTTTGACTTAAGGGTAGACATTCTTTAGTCAATTTTCCTTCAATGCTTTAAGAAATGATTTGTTGCTCTGAGAAGTTAGTTAGTATTGGTTAAGAAACCCTTGTAGTTAGTATAAGGTGTAAGACAGTGGTATATATTGGTCTTCAAAAAAGTAGATGAAGATGATTCAAAATGCTGGTTAAGACCATCCAAGAAAGAACTGAACATTGAATAATCTTGGTGAAAGATCCATCATTGGTGTGTGGATGGGAATAAAATGATGATTTAAGTGACATAGTATCCAAGTAGATGACGTCAATCCAAGATAATGCTAGTGTTCGAAGAGAGAGAGAGAGAAAGGATGGGTAAACTGTTTAGAGTTTTCAAAGATTGCACTAAGGAAATCCAGGTGACCAAGATGTAGATACAAACGAAACCATGATGCATATAAAAGATCCAATAGATGATCTGACATGAAATATGTCTAACCCTAACCCTAACCCTAACTCAATTAGTTTGATCAGGTGTGTTTAATTAAACACACCTGATCAAACTAATTGAGTCCTTCAGGCTTTTTTGAAACCTACAGGTAAGTGTTGGAGCAGGGTTGGAACTAAACTGGGCATCAGCCCTCCAGGAATCTAGTTGACACCCCTGGTTTAAAGGGTTATATTTTACCATCAAAATGTATAATCAACTTATAGATTGTAAAAATTAAAGTTAAGTGCTATTAAAGTGCCAACTCACTTTTGACAAGGCCCATACAAAATATATTTCTGCTATTGTAATACAAATGCACTATTGTTGCATTATCATAGTTTAATTTTATGTCAAGTTCAGAAATCTTAATTACTTTTTTCCCCCTGCAAACATTTTTAATTGTTACATTTGTCATTTCCCCTAAAAATTAAATTTAGCCAGAGGCGCACAACATATGACATTTAAAAAAAAAAAGGTGCTGTAACATTTACCTATATGCAGCACCACTATATGAGAGCGGCATAGCAGTGTTTATTCACTTGGTTGCTTTTGTTTTTTAACTTGCAAGTTCAGCTTTTAAGTTTAATTGAACAGGGAGCGGTTTACATTGAATTAAAGGCAACTACTGATGTGTTGTGCAAGGTTTCAAAGAGCTGTTGCAGAATGAGTGGAAAATAAAACCATATTAGTGCTGCCTGGTCTAACAATAGTTTTAAAAGGGTTTAAACCATAGAGCAGTCTCTGGAAGAGAAGTGAATAACTCCGTTATTTCATTGACTTATTTTATACATGGTTTATTTTCTAACCAGTCATCTAAAATAATGAAATAGCCTACTATTTTATTAATGGTGAGTTTAATAATTTGATTGACATCCTGAGCATTTAAGACCTTTAATTCACCTGACTGACGCAAGTTTATTGCATGCAGCACTGTATTTGTGGCACAAATCTCGCTTTGATCCAGGAGAGAATTAAACCAATGACTACATGCACTGAGACTTTTTCCTACTGCGCATCGAATAAAGCAAATAAGAAATGTGTATCATCGAAGCCTGGTAGAAAAAGTCAACTTTCAATAATTTTTTTTACTTTGCTCTAAAGCTTTAGAGTGGCACTGCTGTCCAAGGTACTGTTGTATGATTTTTTTAGTCTATATATGCTCTGATAAACTAGTCACATCAATGAATTTAATAAATGTCAGCATTGCTCTCAAAATAATCACTAGGTTTTGACATGTTAATAAATGAATAATAAATTCAGCATTTCAGCAGTAGGCCATTGTGATTTAGTTATACACAAGTTTGACATTTATGGGGCTGTGTAACGCTTTTGTTTTATTTCCTGATCTGTAATATATACTGGGTAGCTATGCAAAAATTTTCTAAAAATGTCAAGCTGATAAATAGATCTTAAAATCCTGATGCATTTTCAGATTTGTTGTTTATTTCACTTGCTGCATTCATTTAATGTTCTAATACTTAACTGCCATTGTTTAACACGGGTGTCAAACTCAGTTCCAAAAGGGCCGCAGCTCTGCACAGTTTAGTTCCAACTGTAATTAAACAACTTATCAAACTAATTGAGTCTTTCAGGCTTGTTTGAAACCTACAGGTAAGTGTGTTGGAGCAGGGTTGGAACTAAACTGTGCAGGGCTTCAGCCCTCCAGGAGTTGAGTTTGACACCCCTGGTTTTAAGGGTTATATTTTACCATCAAAATGTAGCACGTTATAATCAACTTATAGATTGTAAAAATTAAAGTGGAGTGCCATTAGTTAAAGTGCCCGGTCACTTTTGACAAGCCCCATCCAAAATATATTTCTGCTATTGTAATACAAATGCACTATTGGTGCATTATCATAGTTTAATTTTATGTCATATTCAGAGATCTTAAACATTTATTCTCCCTGCAAACATTTTCAATCATTACATTGTCATTTCCCCTCCAAATTAAATTTAGCCAGAGGCGCAGAACATACGACCTCTAAAAAAAGTGCTGTAACATGTACCTATATGCAGCACCACTATATGAGTGCGGCATAGCAGTGTTTATTCAATTGGTTGCTTTTGTTTTTATTAACTTGAAAGTGCGTTTTAGCTATTGAGTTTAAACAAAGGGAGCGGTTTACATTGCATTAAAGGCAACTACTGATGGGTTGTTTAATGTTTCAAAGAGCTGTTACTGCATGAGTGGAAAATAACCGTATTAGTGCTGCCTGGACCAGTTTGGCACAAAATGGAGCAGTTCCATTTAGAGAACGATTCAGCACGAGTGGAAAAGCAGCTAAAGTTATGAAAAAAATTAATCTGGATGTAGAGAATCTCATAGCACAAACACTCCTAAAGACGCATTTATACTGCTGCATCAAGCACACAAGTATGCTTCAGCACAGCCTGTGCATGGTTATAGCCCTTGCTGTGGCAGTCAGATACATGCACACCTCAATGAATAGAGCAAGCTGTGATTGGTCAGCTTTTTAGAGCTGACAATTGTGCCCTAACCTAGTCCTCATCTTCAGTCAGTAATTTGGGGGCTATTTCTGACAGCAACCTGTGTAAGGCCAGATTAAAGCATCCATAAAACTCAACTTCATCTTAATGTCGCAAACTTTGACAAGCTATAAATAACTGATGCAGAAAAGCTTATTCATGCTTTCATGACCTCTCAGTTAGACTACTGTAATGAGTTACTAGGCAGTTGCCCTGCTGGCCTCACTAACAAACTGCAGCTTGGTTTGGGGCTTGTGTAGTTGAGCATGGATGGATTTTCTTCATTGTTTGGACTTTCAGCAGTGAAAATTAAACACCGAAATTAATCTCTGAAAACAGAGCTGATTTAAACTTCTCATACCTGCTGTGAAAAAGTATGCACATCCTCAAAGATCCTTAGCCCAAACAGTTATAATAGAAAGAAGTTTGTATGAATGTTCAAGAAACTGAGGCAGATAAGGGAGATTCCACTGAAGGAGGAATTCATTTATGCAATGAGTGAATAGGTCGTTGAGAGATTTCCAAGGTAACATATGCCCGGAGCACTGAGCTGTCCAAAGAGCTGATTTAATGTGAATAAACCTCAAAGCAGCTGCCTGGCAAACTATATTGAGTTTTAAGATTCTGGACAGATTTTAAACCAGTCATCAGAAATATCTCCCAAAGGTTTGACTATTATTAGACCACTGCAAATGGCATTGAGTACTGTCTGACAAATAAATTTTGGAAATAGGTGTACTGTCTATGCCATTCTGTATAGTTGTGAATGTCTGCAATCACGCTATGTGGAGAGAGAAAAAAAAAATTCACAATAGAACCAAACTGTGATTTTCATTGCTTAAGTGAGAGCCTTAAAGTGAGGGCTTTGTTTTTGAAAGGATTCACTACCAAAAGGAATTCTTGATACTTGAGATGTTCCCATTTAAATTGAGATTTTTGAAGAGGAAACTGGAACTGGTAAAGTTGAAATATTTATAGGTGAAGAGGTTCCAATATTCCCATGAAATTGAGATTGTAAGAATGAAGTGTGGTTACCTTCACTGAGAGGTTCTGGGGTTAAATGTTCTAGGAGTTACAGAAGATCTTATTTCTGAAACCAGCCATGTACACTACAGATGTTCTGGAGAAGGCATGTAGGGTTTTTTTTCCTGAAAAAGTTCTGGGTTAAAAGTTATAGGAGAATAAATATATTTTAAATCTTCCCATAGAAATAATGGATCTTAAAGAAAGGAAAAATCTGGTCATTCTGAAAAGGTTATAAATCTCATAAAAATTAGATTTGGTGTTTTAAAGTGTCCCTATGGAAGTACTAGTCTTACTCCTTAACCTTAATCCTAGTAAATTCTGGGGTTACAAATCCTAAGTAGATCTCATGTTTGAATTGATGACTTTTTGAAAAGTTCTTGAATGACTGGTGTAGGTGGTGTTGATGCACAATGTGCTGTTGTGTGGAGGTGCTAATCACCAGTAGAAGACTGGGCTTCATTTAAGGCCTGTTCGCCCCCGGCCACCTTCCCTGCGTGCTGTCCAAGTGGACCCAGGGGGGCTGAATACTTACCACTCCCCCAAGTGACCTTTTGTTAACACCGCAAGGTTGCCCAGGTCACCCGAGAAGAGTCTGAAGATGTTTCTCTATGGGGTCTACTCTGGCTAATCCAGAGATCAGGCTCCCCAGGACCCCAGATATCTCCAGGGAACAGGAGAGCCCTTGCCCAAATCAGCTGAATCTAACAGGTAGATTCAGGAGTAAAAGTTGACTATGAACTGGTCATTGCCTTCTCACTCCCTGCTGATTTTCTCCAGAATACTTCCAGTCAACATCCAAGAAGTTTCACTTATCCAATATGACCAGAGGACTTGCCCAAATGTGACTAGAAGTATTCAAAGAGATAAATCTGACCTCCCACTATTTGCTAGATATGAAAAATTTTGAGAGGTCAGGACGAGGTTCAGTCTGGCGGATATATCTCTGTAGATATATCATTCTTCTACCAAACGTCTCCCCTAAGGCAATGCAAGAACTAAGCAGACATTATCCTTATCAGGGATAACCGTTAGGAGCATTACCCTGAAGAACTGGACACCCCGGTCCATTGACCAGGTTTTGAGACACAGCATTTCGGCAATGGTGATGACCAATTGTTTGTTTGTGTTTTTCTTTGTTCTTGTTTGTATATTTTTATTCAGAATTTGATTACCTGATGTCTAGGTTGTTTGCCCATACTTTGATTATCATATTTAAGCTTATGAAGCCCTTTAAAATCGTGTTTTATTAGAGAATAGACCATATGCAAATGACTCATTAGTATTCGTGTTTCTAGACCAATCCTGTGTGTCCTCAGCTGAGTGTGCTTTCGGTCAGGTTTAATCCTTTATATCTCGGCCGTTTTTTAATGTTTTGGTTTAATTTTTTCTGCATTTTAGTCAGTTTATTGTGTAGAATAAGTGTTGAGCAAATAAACTGTCATTACTGATCAAAAGTATTTCTGTGGGGTTACCGTTTATGAGGAGTACAGCTGATTTAGTGTGGTAATTTACAATTTACATAGACAGATAAATGTCTTCATGCAGGCAAACTGATTCATGTAATTTAATGGAGATGATAATAATAAAACACAAACACATCTCAATTGTGTATTTAGATTACCTTGATTCAACAATGTATAAACAGTGTACATAATAAAAGTAGAGAAACAGAAAATACAGAAGCAGTCTAGCAGCAAAAACTGAAGATCAGTCTGGCAAGGTGTAAACACAATGGCTGCGAGTAAAGAAAATAGAGAGGGCAATGAAGCCAATTAAAATGGTGTTAGTTCTGTGAGAGAGTTTGCTCAGGAATTGAATACATTTTACTTAAGGTCTGATGAGGGTGATTTTAAGTCAGAAAATGACATTTTAAAACACCTGTCATGTAGTAAATCCATAAACATTAGTAGGACTCAGGTCAAAGACCTCTTTCAGAGAATTAATACTAAAAAAAGCCCAGGCCCAGATAATATTGGTGGTAGAGTGGTACATACATGTGCTGAACAACTTTCTGAAATATTTCATTGCATTTCTTCAGTCTCTTACGTTGCAAAGAGTTCCTGAAATCTGGAAGAAATCTGTTCCTATAGCCAAAATTATGTTTCTGTGGGAGTTAAATTATTTTAGACCTGTTGCCCTTACTTCATTAGTTATGAAGTGTTTCGAGAGAATTATTAAAGGTGAGATTTAATAAAGAAACTGTCATTACTGATGAAAAATATTTCTGTGGGGTTACCGTTTATGAGGAGTACAGCTGGTTTAGTGTCTTCCTTTAAAATCAGCAGTTTGACAACTCACATCATGCAAACTGAGTTAAGAATTTTGCAAAACGAATCAATGATGTTAAAGTCATGCCAATGACGAAATTGATTCACACATTCTATATTCATGTTGGTGACAGAATGATAAGTTATTATGTCATGTAGGATAGACTAATAATAACATCCTTACATTATTAACATCATAAGGAAGCAATTAGGCCACTGCATGATACATCTACACACAGCAGATAATCAGCTCCACATTCAACGAACCTGAAGGGATTTTACTCCTGCCATTCATAGAGCTTGAACATGCAGAAATACTGTACATAAGGGTACATTAATAATAATCATGAATAAATTAACTACATCCAATATAACACAGACATCATATATAGTGAAGATCAGAAGCTCCTCGTGAACATCAGCAGAGTCAGAACACAGGGAACAGCACCGCTCCAAGAACAGAAGAACACTACAGAAGATCACTTGAGAATGCAGCGATCGGGCCATCATGCTGCTGCTGCTGCTGCTGCTGTGTGTGTGTGTGTGTGTGTGTGTGTTACAGACAGAGATAGTAAAGCAAAACATCAGAGGCAGAACAGGGGAAGGTCTGAGCACGTCTGATTGGCTTCATCCATTTAGACTGTTTTCCTTTATTAGTGGGTGTGTCTTGAGGGCGGAGTCTGTCATTTGGGCGGGGTCTGCCATATGGGTGGGGTGCTTGTCCACAGGGTTATTTCTGAGTGCAGAGAATGAAATGTATCCTGGCCAATCATCACTGAACAGCTCGCTAGCTCCACCCCTTGAGCCGTTGCCGGGCTCCAGATCACCTGCGTGCACACGCACGCGCACACACACACACACACACACACACACACACACACACACACACACACACACACACACACACACACACACACACACACACACACACACACACACACACACACACACACACACACACACACACACACAGGTGATGGTTGTGCTCAGAACTAATAACAGCAGGTGTGTGAAACTCCTTAAACCAGTGGTCACCAAACTTATTCCTGGAGGGCCGGTGTCCTGCAGATTCTAGCTCTAACCCTAATCAAACACGACTGAACAGCTAATCAAGGTCTTACTAGGTATACTGAAACACCCAGGCAGGTGTGTTGAGGCAAGCTGGAGCTAAACCCTGCAGGGACACCGGCCCTCCAGGATCGAGATTGGTGACCCCTGCCTTAAACACACAGAGCTCACCGTCTGTGAAGTGTGAGTCTCGTCTGCACTGTGTGAGTCGGAGTGTGTGTACGGCTGTGGACAGCTCCATCATAAGCTGCTGTGTGCAAATGTCTGGCCAAGAGACGTCCAGCTCCGGGTTACTGTGCTGCTACAGCAGACTGTCAGCAGTGACCGCCGGCAGGTACCTGCACACACACACACACACACACACACACACACACACACACCTGCAGAGTCCATCTCAAGCACAATCACACTCCTGATCAGCTAATCAACACAACCACACACACATAATCACACACTCACCAGTGAAGAAGCGGCGCAGGACTGTGAGCAGCTGTGTGATGATGTAAATGTTCTGTGTGTCGTGACGGCTGTACGTGTGTGTGTGTGTGTGTGTGTGTGTGTGTGTGTGTGTGTGTGTGTGTGTGTGTGTGTGTGTGTGTGTGTCTGTGTGTGTGAACATCTGATTGGTGGACTTCTCTGTGGTGCCGATCAGCTTCCAGAAGAACTCTGATGACAGAAACACGAAGCAGAGAGTGACGAGTCAGAGCAGAGCTGAGGGGAATCAGGAGCACACAGCACACTTTCACCACTGTCTGCAGGAGTGCTGTTAGCTTAGCTTAGCATAAATCACTGAATCGGATTAGACCGTTAGCATCTTCCTCAAAACTAAGTCATTAGTGATGATTCTCCTGCTTAAGCTGGACTATTCTGCATTGACAATGCAGTAAGATCAGCAGAAGCTCCTGAAAACAGTCCCTAGAATGAGAAAAAGGTGTCCGTGCTGTGTAATATCACTGCGCCGCTGCAGTCGCACTACCACCGCAGAGTTTCTGGATTATTACGCCTGAATGAGGGAACAGCTCAGCTATACCAGACTAACAGCAGCTCCTCATCTTCTGTCTGTCTGTCTTAGTACACGATACGACAGAAGAGCCACGCTTCACAGAGGAAAACTCCCCTAACGCTTTGGTCCTTTGAGTGCGATGCTAATGGTCTAATCCGATTCAATGATTTATGCTAAGCTACGCTAAAACTGCTCCTGCAGATGCTGAGACCTGCTGAGGGATTCAGACATGCTGAAATCAGCCCATTTACAAAAAGCCGGAGTGTGTCTGTAAAGCTGATCTGTGTGTGCGCGTCTCACCGTCATACCTGCAGTGTGTGTCTGAAGTTAAAGAACAGGAAGTGGCTGGAGTCCTGAACTGCAGACAGGAAGTGTTGTTGGCTGTGCTGCACGTGTGTGTCCTCCATGTGGCTGGAGGAGCAGGTGTAGTCCAGCAGACAGAAGCGCAGGTGTTCTCCTGAAAAACACCACACACACACACACACACACACACACACACACACACAGTGCTGGAGCTCTGTCTACACTATATAGAGCACTGTAGAAGTGAAGCTGATTTGACTTGATCATCACAGAGCGAGCGCCCCCTGTTGGTCTGGAGTGTACAGAGAGAAGCTCTGCTGCACATTTATTTTAATAACTAATATAATGATATTAACAATGATTTTCATTTGTACGTGTTTGAAACGGCTCTCCATATTTTAAAATAATGTTAAATATCCAGAATCATAACATTAAAGGTAGATGTGATGTGATTTAAGATATTGACATTTGTTTTAAGATAGATCAAATTCTGTTTCTGTTTCTTTTCATTTACAGAGCTCAGCATAGAGGATTTTCATCTCTTTTCTCAGTAAAGAGCCATCTGACCAATCAGAGGGAAGTAGAGTCATCTGACCAATCAGAGCAGAGTAGAAAGAATATTTTAAAGCTGCTAGTAATGGTTGTGGCTGTAGATCACACTGAACTGGGGCCTGTACTGTTGAGGTTAATCTGGCAGGTGGGAAAATTTAAAAATGGAATAAATAAAAACAGAAAAACATTTCATCCAAACATATTAACAAAATTATATTCTGACACGGCATTCAGAGCAAAAACTCAATCCAACACTTTATTATCAGCTTATTTTTCAACATGTCCGACAATGAAAAACACGACTATAAGTCAATCATTCAGCGAAATCTGCAGAGAAAGAAAGTGCCTCAGTAAAGCTGCTTCTGTCAATGAGGAGCATCTGTCAGCATTTGATCAATTAAAGCTTGGTGAAACACATTATCATGGCATCACAGATGCAGAGACTGAAGCAGGTCACTGCTGTGTAACAGGTTTCTCCTCAGCTTCAGCGTCGCACAGCAGACATCTGCACTTCCCATCAGAAACACACACATTAACACTGAGAACACACACTTCATCTACACCTTTCAGTCAAACCTCAAACTATTCACACCCATGGCAAATTCTGACCTAAAGTTTTTGTTCAAATGTAAATAAAAGCTGAGAAGTATTTTTGTTCCAGAATGACGCCTCTTGCACATCCTCTAACTCTTTTGTAGGAGAAGCCTGGGTCAGTAAAAGTAACTTTAAGTCAAAATCTGCCAGGGGTATGTATAATTTCAGTCTATATATCCTGATTATTTGTCACTCTGACTGATGAATTCAAGCTGAGTTTTACTGCAGAACAAAATGAATAAATAAGAGAAATAATCAGCAGAAATCAGATGAATTACTGGACATTACAAACACAAGGACAGACATTTGGCAATAAGAAAAAACATCAAATAAATTAAAGCAAGAGGTATTTTAAAGTGCACATCAGCATCCTGTCAATAATTAAATAAAATCTCCCTTTTGGTCAAATCACTGCAAAAATAAATGTACAGCAACTCTAATAGATGATAAAGATAGAGAACTGATCAAAGAAAGCAGAGCCCTTTCCAGCACACCGCAACACATGCTGCTCTAACTTTCAGTGTCTAGTCCAAACACTCATCAAAACATCTACAAACTCGAAAATCAAGAAGCATTTCCTAATCCAGTATGAAATATAGTCTTGCTTTAAGAAATGAGTCAAAATGAAGAGAGATTCTCCTTAAAACAAACAGAATAATCTGACGATGGAGGAAGTGAAATCATCTTGTATCAGGAATAACTTTAAGAGTATTCTGCTTCCCTCACGGTCAGATTATTCGGCTTGTTTTAATGAAAATCTCTCTGCATTTTGACCACTATATTTAGCGCTAGTGTGGAAAATGCTTCTGGATTTTTAGATATTTGGGCAATAAACAATACTAAACTGTAAGTGAGAGACTGCAGCATCTGTACTGAGAGATGATTCAGTGATATTGTACATCATATTGGATGTGTTGAGCTTGTACAGTGACAGGAATTAAAGAAACGGAGCTGCCTTCAGAGAAATGAGCGAGCGTCTACCGGCTGAGTTTTCACCGGAGCAGTTTCCTGTTCTGAGGATTAGACCAGGCGAGTCCTGACGGCTGGTGCACGGTGGAGTTTGAGCCGCAGTCGATGTAGCGGTACGTTTCCACAGTATTCTGTCCCGCTCGCACCATGTAGGAGGTTTTCACTGAGGTCCTGGGGGAATATAAGGTCCCGTCAAATTAAAATACATTTAGACGGATGTTTCAGCATGTTAGTTAAGGATATCTGTAATCTAGAGTCTCCAAGACAGACAAAATTCAGCTTTAGAAGATATAACATCTGATATAAACATCTAAAGTCAGTTCGTCTCTTCCACCTAAATAGATTAAACATGTGTTCACATCACCTCAGACTTCAGCTTCTCATCTAATCCTGCTTAACAGCAGACAGCGCTCTGAGGTGCTCGCGCTCTAGACTAGTGTTTAACAGCAGAGGACGCTCTAGACTAGTGTTTAACAGCAGAGGGCGCTCTAGACTAGTGTTTAACAGCAGAGGACGCTCTAGACTAGTGTTTAACAGCAGAGGGCGCTCTAGACTAGTGTTTAACAGCAGACGGCGCTCTAGACTAGTGTTTAACAGCAGACGGCGCTCTAGGCTAGTGTTTAACAGCAGAGGGCGCTCTAGGCTAGTGTTTAACAGCAGACGGCGCTCTAGGCTAGTGTTTACAGCAGAGGACGCTCTAGGCTAGTGTTTACAGCAGAGGACGCTCTAGGCTAGTGTTTAACAGCAGACGGTGCTCTAGGCTAGTGTTTAACAGCAGAGGGCGCTCTAGGCTAGTGTTTACAGCAGAGGGCGCTCTAGGCTAGTGTTTAACAGCAGAGGGCGTTCTAGGCTAGTGTTTAACAGCAGAGGGCGCTCTAGGCTAGTGTTTAACAACAGAGGGCGCTCTAGGCTAGTGTTTAACAGCAGAGGACGCTCTAGGCTAGTGTTTAACAGCAGAGGGCGCTCTAGGCTAGTGTTTAACAGCAGAGGGCGCTCTAGACTAGTCTTTAACAGCAGACGGCGCTCTAGACTAGTCTTTAACAGCAGACGGCGCTCTAGGCTAGTGTTTAACAGCAGAGGGCGCTCTAGACTAGTGTTTAACAGCAGAGGGCGCTCTAGGCTAGTGTTTAACAGCAGAGGGCGCTCTAGACTAGTGTTTAACAGCAGAGGGCGCTCTAGACTAGTGTTTAACAGCAGACGGCGCTCTAGGCTAGTGTTTAACAGCAGAGGGCGCTCTAGGCTAGTGTTTAACAGCAGAGGATGCTCTAGGCTAGTGTTTAACAGCAGACGGCGCTCTAGGCTAGAGTTTAACAGCAGATGGCGCTCTAGGCTAGTGTTTAACAGCAGAGGGTGCTCTAGGCTAGTGTTTAACAGCAGAGGGTGCTCTAGGCTAGTGTTTAACAGCAGACGGCGCTCTAGGCTAGAGTTTAACAGCAGATGGCGCTCTAGGCTAGTGTTTAACAGCAGAGGGTGCTCTAGGCTAGTGTTTAACAGCAGAGGGTGCTCTAGGCTAGTGTTTAACAGCAGAGGGCGCTCTAGGCTAATGTTTAACAGCAGATGGCGCTCTAGGCTAGTGTTTAACAGCAGATGGCGCTCTAGGCTAGTGTTTAACAGCAGAGGGTGCTCTAGAAGTGTTTCGGGATCTTGATTCATCGTCTCCAACTTTCAACAGCTGAAGACAGTAAGTGTGAATGTGGCAATGAGACACTTACTGCATGAACACCACGATGTTGTGGACCTTGATGGTGGCCATTGTGCAAAAAGCACTAAAACAGAGTGGGACAATATGAAGTCAGAGAAGAGCAGATATAGACTAATGAAGATGAGTTACTGATCTGACACTCACTAAACATAAGAGAGGCTTCCTCCGATCTCCATCTTGACAGTGAAGTTGACCTGCATTTAAACACATTCAGATGCAGCAGTTAACATCATCCACAATTCATTACTTTACACTCAGTGACTGAATTCAGTCCCATTCGAGATACACTTAGACTATTACAGCATTAGCAAACACATTCCATAGTAAACTTCAATCCATTACACAATACTGAGTATATGATAGTAAATGATTGATCAAAAACATGAAGAGATATGCACACTAAACACAGCCAGTGTATATCAGAGACACTGAGAGTTTCTCCATTCTTCTTCTTCTATCCTGGACACAAGGAAAGGATGCGAGAGATTGAATAAAGTGAAATGATGAATCCTCGCTTCCTTTAGCAACACTTCCTCTCCTCATCATTTAATGAAGACTGTACAGCACTGATTCTGCTGAAAAGTATGTCGCATCAAAATGAAAGGAGCCGTGAAAACAACCCAGATTTAGATGAACTGTACCTGTCTCTGGCTGAGGGGCTGAATGTGGATGACGTTATCCAGCTGCTGAGAGCCAATGACGCTCTTCATGTAGAGCACCTGACAGCTCACACTGTCCACCCACACCGTGAAGAAATTAGAGTTGGTGAAGTTCAGCGAGCTCTGTTTAACACAACAACAACTCAATCATCAACCCTTGTGTGCTGCTGGGTCATTTTTATCCTCTCTGGGCTGATTTAGAGTCTTCATCTTTCTCTGTGTTTCAGCAAATGTGATGATTTCTGCTGATCCATCTGATTTTGATGCATATTTTGGAGAAATGCTTTGAAATTGTTCCTAAACTGATCAACACAATGTGTTCAGATTGACTCCTCTTTGGTGATGTTGGTGTCTGTTTTTGCCCCATTGACCTCCATTATAATCACATTTATTGATTGTAAAGCCATGACAGCAGATACTCATGCATTAGCAAACACAGTGAGTGTATTTCTGCACACACACTACTGTATAATCTGCTGTTTTACTCCACTAAACTCCACCTAAATGATAATAAACTCTTCAGCACAGGCCAATCTAAAGGGTTAATGCTGCACACTGATGATCAACAGTATTAATGACACATTATCCCACTTAATAACAACAGAGAAAACCAGCAACACTCCAGAATGCAGGAGTATCTGCTGTCGTGGCTTTGCAGTCAATAAATGTGATTATAATGGAAGACAATAGGGCAAAAACAGCCCCAACATCACCAAAGGGGAGTCAATCTGAACAGTAGACAAGGGTTAATTAACACTGCACACACATTAACACACGCATTAACACACACATTAACACACGCATTAACGCACACATTAAAGCACACTTTTGAAATCCAAATGCAAAGGATGGTTAGGGTGCATCATTAGGGCAACAGGAGCCTTGAACCCTTGCCATAAAGGCATTATAATTCCCTCATGTTCATCTTCAGTGTTTGTACTATCAGTAGAGACTTTCACATCACACTGAACACTGGACTGAAGCAGTTTCACTACTAGAGCTTCATCTGTGCTGAGCTGCTGTAAAGCGCTATAGAAATAAAGATGAACTGAAATGAATTGAATAAACTCTACAGTGATGATGAGTAGTTGTACGGTAATATTGTTATAGTTATGAATGAATATTGTTATAGTTATGAATGAATAGTGTTTATCTTGCTGCTAGACTGATCGTTTACACCACAACTTTATATCAAAGTCCCTGTAATGTGTCATTTGACTAAAAGCTGGTAAACGAGCATCTCTCATATTCATAAAACTGTGTTTTCTCAATTGACATGAGTAGCGGATGAACCCGGGAACAGTACTGCACAGGCGGATAACACTAATGAGGACATCACCGTCATGTTGATGAGCACTTTGCTGTTGTTTCGGTCAAAGTGCACAGTCACGGAGCGGATGCCATCGTCCACCACCAGCACAGCACGTGGAAACAGGAAGAAAGCCACCAGAAAAGACGCCAGCAGACACAGAATTACTGACAGCACCACATACAGCTTCCTGCAGAGAGAGGAAGTGGACAATCACGAGTCTGAGCCAGTGTGTTAGTGTGCTTACAGGGAGTGAAGACCCTGTCCTCATCTACTCACTCTTACCCATTTCTAAACAGTCTGAGTTTCTTTCTTCTGTCAAATCACAAAATGAGATAATCTGAAGAATGTTGGAAACCTGTAACCATTGACTGCCACTGTACTTGTGTTTCTTACTGTGGAGGTCAGCGGTTACAGCTCACCAGCTCATATTCATTCAGCAGAAATGACTATTGAGCAGGGTTTAACCCCAGTAGTGTGTGTGTGTGTGTGTGTGTGTGTGTGTGTGTGTGTGTTTCACTCACGTTCTCCGAGGCTGTAACCTTTGATCGCTGTAGGGGATCAGAGCAACCAACTCATTCAGCTGCCCTGAAAAACAATCAGCCGGTCAGATAACACTGAGAAACATCCTCCACCTCCTGACCTCGACCCATACCACTGATTACCTGCTGATTTTACACAACACAGAACACAACAAACCCCTCTCCTGAATTCTCATTACAGCTGCACAATATCTGAAACAGATAAAGCACATTGCCATGTTTGTTGTGTCTGTGATGTATAATGTGATAGAAATATAACTCCACAAGTGACATTAATCCTCCATGAACAAACCTGAATAAAGATACAGAATTAACAGTGTGCTGTGAGTGTCTGTGGATTTAACAGTATTTAGGAACTGAAATGCAGTGATCATGTGTGAATTAACACTGTGCAGTCTACACTGCATAAACAATTCAATAGAAATAATCTTTGCTAAAGCTTAAAACTTTTCAACTACATGATTTAAATCAGCTTGATATCGCACAGTAACGGGCCTTAAAGACACATCCAGATGTAAAAACCTTTCCCTCTATTGGGGTTAAAGTGTGTGATGATCCCACAAAGCACATGTTCTGATATCATAAGCCCAGCTGCACACTGCAGATCCGGCGATATCCATGCTGAAGCAATACATTGTGCAGCCCTAATTTACAGACATTTAGGGAGTGTGTGAGCAGTGTGTGAGCATCTCCAGCAGCCTCTGATGCTGAACAGGATTTAACTGTGTTGGTTATAATCACACTTGATGGAAATCATTAGGATCACAGTCTACGAGGGTCAGCTTCAGAGAGATATATAACATTATTACATGTAATCTGGACTGATTTTGAAGAGTTCCTCCTTCATAAGGTGAGTGTGAAGCTGTGTATTTTCGGCGTGCTCACCTGCTGGGATGCGTCCGGAGCCCTGGCAGGTAGGGCAGGTGATGCTGTCGCGGCCGGTGAACTCTACATAGGGGAACTGAGCGATGTCCTCCTGTCGGTCCAGCCCATCCAGAGACTCGTCTCCACCCGTCAGACAGCCTTTATGAGCGCTGCGTCTGCGGCCCGGGACAACCAAGAGCCAGCGGTCTGTCCGGCACAGAGACGCCCCCATCACAAACACACTCACAGCCCAGCAATCTGAGAGACACAATGAGGAGGAGGATGAGGAGGATGAGGATGTACTTTTATTTAGGAACACTTGATTTAGGTTTTTCCAGAATCACTCCTGAGCAATGCAGACGACTGGTCTCTCCACACAGGCGTCTAGAGGCTGGAATCACTTATACAAAGGATTAAATAAAGTGTGTTCAGTGCTCATTCCCTGTGTCGTGTCACTTTATTTATTATGACTCCGCTTGTATACTGAAATGTTCTGATGTCTTTGTATGAACTCAATATTTGGCTTGATATCTGCATCTGGTGGAAATTCTGTGTCAATAGCCCACACACAAATCCCCTTACTGATGAAAATGCGGATGGTCAAACACTTATTTTCCCTGCTGTTTATCATGTAATCTTGAGTATGGAGTAATCAGGTTATATTTAAAGTTATATTTGAGGTGAAGTTATATCTCTGTATGTTTATTGGTGCATGTTTTATTGACTTTTAGAAACACATTTAGGGAACTAGATTAGTTTACTTTTGTGCATGTTGCATTGATATATAAATATATATAATTGAACTCTATCTCAGTAATAAGACACAGGACATTAATAACACCTTAAAGTTTGTCACAGGATATAAAACAGAAGTCATTTAATGTTTCCAAATACTTGGTTACACCTAAACACACAACTTTTCTTTTGAACACAAATCACATGCTTGAGGTAAAGTTGGTTTTCCATTTGCACATTCAGACTTTAATAAAAAGCTTCAATATAATAGTAAAGCATAATGTAAACAGTCTAACACAGATTGATTATAATGACACAGCCGCTACACAACACCAACACACAGAGGTAAAGCTGGTGTTATATTGGGATATTCAGACATTCTCCTCAATAATATCATGTCAGAAAAGTATTCTCTGCAAAACCTAAATAGGTAAATCATATTAGCAGTAAATGACTATCAAAGTACACCATTGTTCACAGTCAGCTAGATAGTGTTAATGTTGTTTACAAGTCATACTAGCATGCTAATTTCCATCCAATATTCAGAGTAACATGATAAACAATATAGAGAGTGCTAAATGAACCAATGTGCGCATATAAACCCAACTTTACCTCCATCACCAGCACTGATTAACTGACTGTCAACAGTGCTGTACAGTGATCATCATTAGCTGATCATGTGATTAGCAAAAATTCCTTTTCTGAAATTATTATTATTATGTTAAGTCTGAATGTGCGAATATAAAGCCAACTTTACCTCTAGATATTAACGTTAGTCTGTTTAGTCTGGCATATGCTACCGTCACTGTACTTCCTGCCGAGCTCACCTGGATTTGCATCAGGATTTAGTGTATCTGTGGTACAGTTCAGAAAGTATATCTTACCTCAAACTGCAGACACGCAGAAACCTCAGATTCACTTCAGCTTAAACTCCTGTCAGTCAGTCCGCTCGGTTTCATTGGTCTGTGTGTGTGTGTGTCTCTCTCTCTCTCTCTGTTCTGGGCTCTTATGGCGCCTATGGACACTCGACTGCCACCTGTCACTCCGGAGATGAACAGCACAAACACTGCAGCAGCGCAACGGGACTGTTTATTTACAGTGAGTCTTTTGTTTCTAGATTTAGCAACTTGTCATGCTAGCCTAGCAACATTATGTCAAACTAGCAGCTTTGACATTCATTTCTAGAGAGTGAGAGAGAGAGAGAGAGAGAGTTAAAGTGCTGCAATTTAGTAAAACACGTGCAATTAAAACACACAAGCAAATAAGGAAAAGCTCCTCATCGGTTTGACACGTGTTGCAGATCCTCACAACGCAAACACGTTAGGAAAACTTCTGCATTTGATAACAACACATGCAAATAGCACACTGAACACAGGGGAAATGTTTCTAGGGGACCCTAAAACGAGACGGACCCGGCTATTTAGAGTAGAGTTGGTTTATATGCGCACATTGGTTCATTTAGCTGTCTCTATATTGTTTATGTTACTCTGAATATTGGATGGAAATTAGCATGCCAGTATGACTTGTAACATTAGCACTATCTAATTGACTGTGAATGCTGGACTTTGATAGTCATTTCTGCTAATGTGAATTCCCTATTTAGAATTCGCAGAGTACTTTTCTGACATGATATTATTAAGAAGAATGTCTGAATATTCGAATATAAAACCAACTTTACTTCGATCTATTTAGATTATGGTTATTTATTCTCATAATATACAAAATGCATGGGAATGGTTTATTCAGGATGTTAATATAAATCACAATAAAAACACCTCACCCTTGAGAGATCACCTCTGCTGCGTCACCAAATATTAAAAATAGTCACGTTTACCGGAAGCTCATCGGTGGCGGTAAAACACTTGCTGAGCAGATTAAAGGGTCAGTTCACCTAGAAATGAAGATCATGTCGTAATTTACTCTCTCTTGACTTGATTCTAACTTGTTTGTGAAGATATTTTGAAGAGTGCTGGAAACTCATCACCATTGATGTCCACAGTTTTGGTTTTTGCAGCTATGGAAGTGGATGGTCACTGGTTTTCAGCATTCTTCAAAATATCTTCTTTAGTGTTCAACAGAAGAAAGAAAGCGATGAAGGTTTACACTTGAGTGTGAGTGAATTTGTCAAACTCTGTCACACGATGTCTTTAACATCAAGAAATGACCTATTTTTCATACAGTTTTAGCATTGCTGTAATGACAATATTCAGATTATTAAATCTGTTCACATTCCCACAGAGCTAGTCATTTCACCACTTTATTACAACATTATGTGCTTTTTAGGCACTTTGCCACAGAAAGCACAGTTCTTACTTTTTGACTATTAATTAATTAATTACTGGATTTTTGTTTTTACTGGATATGTTTTGTGAAATTTAGACATTTTAATGAGATATTTAGTGAATATATTTTAATTATGTGTAATTACTATATAAATTGAGGATATAGTTCAGCTTGGGTAGATGGTTTTATGACACATCGACGACACACTTAAGAATGTTTTTGGGTGAGGTGCCTAGAGATTTATTGCTCAAATGATTCATAAATAAATGTAGTCATTTTATACATGACAAACTGCAAGAGAAGGCAAACATATTTTCTCATGTCTCTCACTTTAATATCAAGCATTATGAAAAGATGCAGTAAATAAACAATATGAAGTTAGCTTAAAGTCAAATGTTAAGTAGCGTTCAGCTAAAGATTACCTGTAGACAATCCACTCAAGTGTGCATCCCTAAAGTTACCCTACATATTTATCAATTTAATGAATTACATGTTCATCTGAATAGTTTAGTGTTCAGGCAGATGCTTCTTCATGTTGAAATGGTGTTTTCCACAGCTCAGTGTGGTCAGATCTGCTGGAGGTGTTTGATGATGGTGTTTCAGTAGCTTTGATCAGACATTTATCTTCTGTTTCTCCTCAAAAATTTCTTTCCAAAGGAGTCTTGTCATCTTCTGTGAAGAATCTCACTGAAATAAGCAAAACAAACCACACCCCACCACTGCTAAATATATTACTGAATGCATATTCATTTTAAGACATTTTAGACTTTTGTGACCATACAGATGTGTACAGGCAGACACACTGATTTACTGATCTATTTACTCATTTCAATCTTCTCAGAGATTCAAATTAAATAATTGCTGAATTCTTCAGGTGCTGTCATGACCGTGTGAACAGGACAGAGCAATTCACTCTGCTTAACAGCTTCATTCAATATCATTTCAGCATCAATACGCAACGTCAGCGTTCGCACAAGGATACGCAATGCTGAGTCTGGTGTATAATTGATCATTGTGCAAGAGTTTTGAGGCTTTTGTTTCATTTGTCAATAATAATAATAATTAATTGTGTTGAACTGTTTATAAAATGAAGACTATGCTGTATTATTTTACATTTAATTATTCAATTACTGTATACCTGAATACAGTTCCACTCCTCAGATGACAACAAGACGGTGTTTATTTAAGTGAAGTTTATGTATAAACAAATTTCGAGAGGATCACGTGCTTATGATTGCTAGCAGCTGACCCGCATTATCCAATTCACTACTATCCAATCAGATGACTCCTAAACTACTATAAATAC
>NC_141043.1:45000-105000 GCF_052040795.2 Danio rerio
ACACACACACACACACAGCATCCAAAACAATGTAAAACATCAGAGTAAAATTAAAATACTGTAAACGCACTTACATGTGGGTGAGATGGTTGTGTGGCTGCAGCAGTGTCCTCTTCCGCTGTCTTTCAGGGTTAAAGTCGTGCGATGTTAATGATTAACTATAAAGCTTCTTTTCTTTATGGCACATCCCGCCTGATAACAGCACACTCCCACATCTGCTTATTATACAACCCCAATTCAGGAAAAGTTCATCAAAATACTGAGGTGATTTACTAATGTACTCTGACTTGTGTTTCATTGCTGAAATTATGAACACAATATCTGCTGTTGTGTCTGGTCATCTTCAGCTCATGTGTGAATCTCCATCCTCTCCTCAGTCAGAGCTCAACACACTCCAGAAACAGAGACAGCAGCAGTTCAGGGCAGGGATCAGGTGATCTGCTGAATAATGATGTGATGTTCACAGGTGGACACTAGTACAGTTACCTTCCTGTCAAAAATGAAATCAAGAATTCTGCATAGTGACCATACTGCTATGAAATGTATAGGTCTAAAAGATCTCAGCGCCTTTCAAACCTTTAATATTTTCTGTTGTATCAGGCTGATGAAATGCATCCACTAAACTCTCTCCCTGGGATCAGTAAAGAAAACATTCAACAACAGCAGCAACGTTCTCATGTCATACATGTTTATTATATCATATATTACACAGCCAAACAGACAAATTAAACAAACACTTACATTTAAGAGGATTTATTAGAGTTATTATTTGACTTGTAAAGCTATAGCAGGGTTTATGAGAGTGAGTTTAGAGGATTGTGTTGAAGCACCAGTAGATGGTGCTGTTGTTGATGAAATGGTGTACTGTATTTTAGTAAATGGAGAGTTCACTCAAAATGTCATATTCATGCACTGTTTACTCTCATATGTGTGATTCAGATCTTATTCTTACTTCTGTTGGACACAAAAATATATATACATATATATTCTGAAGAATGCTGAAAACCGGTAACCATTGACTTCCATAGAAGGAGAAATCTAATGCAAGGTCACTGCAGGTCTTCACCTTTCTTCACGATATATATTAGTTTGTGTTTAACAGAAGAAGTTATAAACAAGGAAGGAAACGATGTCAGAAATCAGATTTTGTGTGTGAACTGTCTCTTTAAATCAACAACATTAAATATTTGATAAGTGAAAGGCAATAGAGTGAGCTCTTTAAGAGTGATGAATATTGGCTTTCTTCTGCTAGACACTAAAGAAGATATTGTGAAGAATGCTGGAAACCAGCGACCACTCACTTCAACAGTGTCTGCTATTCCTACTATGGAAGTCAATGGTTACAGGTTTCCAGCATTCTCCAGAACTTCTTCAAGGTTCAACAGAAGAAATAAACTCAGAGTGAGAAAATGATGACAGAATTTTGGTGAACTAACCCTTTTGGTAAGACTGTACAGTGAGGGTGTATTAGTTAATGTATTTATCAACATGAATAACTCTCATTGCAGAGTTTCCTCATGTTCAGACAGCTTTTAATAATGTGACAGAGGGTGTGAACAAGTCTGTCCTGTTTTACGAGCTCATGCACATTTCCTTATAAACCTGTTGATTGTGAATGCAGGAACCTGCTGCAGTTATTTCTGTACATATTTCATAACATATAATCTGCTGATGATCTGGAGGAGTGACGGCATTACCTCTGAAGAATGCTGTTCCTATCTCCACACATCTCTAAACTGAAACTCGCTGCTTCTGTTCATGTTCTGATTAAGAGGAGCTGAAACTCTCGCACGGTTCAGTGCTTCACATGATTACAGACGCCTCTAGAGCCAGAATATAGATATGCAAGAAATTCAGTCACTCATTCATTTTCCTTCAGCTTAGTCCCTTATTCATCAGATAAAATTATATTTTATTCACCAAACATATCCAGAAATGGAAAGATAATATAGTTAAATTCAAGCTAAATTAATCACAACCTACAGAATTTCAACTAAATTGTCCATTTTTCTGCTTCTCTTGATTTGTCCTCTGATAAATTTGTATTTATTTTTCTATAACATATAAGTGTGGCTGTGCTGGTGTTTGGAGTGTTATTGTTAGTTATTTTGTCAGATCAGATTTGGCTTCAGTACTGACTAATTGAATGCATATGCACTAATATAATATTGTAGAGCTTCATAATAAACATGTGAGCTTAACAGGGAGATTTGTGAAGGCTGTACACGTATCTGCTGAGCACTGGCTGGAGCTTAATTTTTGTACAATTAAAAAAAAATCACATTTATGTGTAATGAAATTTAAAGGTTAATTCAGCGATTTTAAAAGTGCTCTTTATACACACACGCACACACGCACAAACACACACACACACACACACACGAGTATATGAATAAAGCACAAGTCCCTCTTTGTAGTAGGTGGCCTTGGCTGTGCTGATCGCGTGTTGCAGAACTGCTGTGGTGCTCTTCAGCTGGGATATGGGTTGGGTTATGCTGGGATGGGTACATTAGGTTAAAGGGTGGTTTGGGATGCTCAACTGACTAATTAAAGGTGTAATTACATGCAGGTCTGTAATGAATCCTTCATTCACAAACATTGTAGAAACACAGCTTTACTCCTGCAGATTATAACAGATGATTAGTTTCAGTGTAAGTGCTTATCAGTTACCTAAATAACCTAAATAAAGTCAAACACACATGACACTCTCAGGTTATAGCAGTGCACTTCTGTTAGTGTTCATCCACAGCAATGCTGCAAGAAAGAGAACGAGAGAGTGAAGCGACATAAAGTGAAAGTGAAAGCGTGCCGCCGTCAGTCAAACTCCACTCCGCAGAGTTATCCAGGACTCCTCCGAGGTGGAGAGTATGCCGAACGCAGGATACACCACATCCCTGAACACAGCACTGAACGTGTGCAGATGCTGCTTTCTGCCTCCCTGACCCGAGCTGTGGAACGCAGCCGTTCCTCCTTCATAATCTAAGCTCACCTCCACCTTCTTCGGCGGCACGAGCAGCGATTCTCCCACCGGTATACTCGTGGAGTCGTGGCACGCCGTCAGCTTCTTGCTCTTCCACTGGAGCCTCCACGAGCTGCTGTTATGGCCCAGTCTGCTGTGGTCTCCTTTCCGTGGGATGCTTTTATAGCACAGGCCAACAGACCATGCACAGCCCGGCCCGACCTCCACCGCCCACATGTGCACACCTGTGGAGAAACCCTGCGCACACATCACCTGAGACACGGAGGTAAAGCGCTCGCCGGGGTCTCCAGACACGCTGCTCTTGGCTCCAGCGCACTGCTTGACTGTCTTCAGATCGCCGGACAGCAGGAGATTTGGGTGAGCCGTGGCTGGGTTGAAGGTCAGGTCCAGCGGGTTCATCACCCCGTGCAGATACTCCAGAAGAAGACTCATCTCTGCGTGAAAGGCGTCCGTGCAGAGGATGGAGCGTAAGTGCTTTCCGTCAGACGACTCTTGTACGGGCAGAGCAGGGATGGTGGCGTTTGCAGCCTGCCGTATCTTTGCGTCGACGTTGAGGTAGTTCTGGATGAAGAGGAACTCTGAGGATTGACAGAGAATGTCGTCTTTGCACTGGTTTGCTTCCCGCAGCTGGTGGAGGCATCCCTCTAACTCACAGAGACTGGCCTGTCTGCTCTTGTCCCGCAGGTGAAGCTTGTCGTTCATGGCGGTGTTCATACGACTCTAGAAACACATTACAGAGGAGCTGTTATTGACAGTTTACAGCAGCAGTGTGTGGACACTGACCAGCCTCTCATTTACATGATCAGACCTGATGCAGAAACACTGATTGGCATTCTCCCTCTGTACATGTCATCAGGGGGGAAAAGCCCCGCCCACTACTGCCCATCTCATTAGCATAAACAGTAGGCCTGAGTGAGAAGCAGCCGTCTGTCCATTAGCCATTAGAGTGTTTGAGCTGCTGAAGATCATGTCAGCATAGACTAAGAGGATTATAGATGTGGAGTTGTAGATGAACAGAGACAGGAGCCACATAGACTGACAGAAGCATCAACACACACTCACACTGAAGCACACACACACACTGATAATAATTAATCTTGTCTCTTTCTAACGACTCTTTGCTCTTCTGATTCTATCAGGTATCATGTCACAGCGTCAGTACACTGCTTCAGTCTTTCACTTTCACTCAGTCATTTCAGTGTAAACCTCAGACACTGTTGCTTGTGCTCCTTTATTACCGACTGAGTGTGCTGACGCCATTATACTGACACAGATCACTCCGCCTGTTCATGAGTCCTGCGGGAACAGTGATTGACAGGTGGTCATGTGTGTGTAACTTCTCTTTATTTATTTGTGATTTGTTTATGAGTAAAATAAAGAGCATGCAGGTCAGCTAGTTGAAACGGTAGGCTACAAATGATTAATCTGTTATGAATGAATTAATTATTCATAAGCCGCCTACGACAACGATGCCATCGTCCACCGCGATGTTTCACTTTAGACATTGTACGATGCTAAATTGGTCGACATCGCCCAACCCTAGTTACCATGCCTCTTTCCTGAATTATTACTATCTGACGACAAGCTATGATGCAGTGTTTATTTCTATTTTTCTGGCCATTGCCTATAACTCAGAAGAGGCTTCTTCAACATCATTCAGCTTTATCTGAACACAAAACACTGAAGTAATTACATTATACTTCACCATGGATTTATTAATAAGGGACATCATGTTATCCAGTACGTATATGAGCAATATCACACGAGTAGCAGTGCCGATATACAGCCATATGGCACTGCTACGAGTTATTGTGTTTATACAACAGTTTGACGACATAATTGTGTCCCAATAATTGTGACCCAATTACTCGTTGTTACTTGCTAGCTGAATTCCATTGACTTGCATGAAACTGAACTCGTTGCAGTGGCACCATTACTGTACCTTTCACTTTCTCTTTCCAATATTCCCCAGATGCTGTTTCTCAGATTGAGGAGTTGTTCTCAGTGTTTCCTCTAATGTTTGTTCTTCTGGAGAAAGTCTTATTTGTTTTATTTGGGCTAGAATAAAAGCAGTGTTTAATAGTGTTAAAGTCATGTTAAGCTCAATATTATTCACCCCTTCAGCAATATTAGTGTTGGATTGTCTCCAGAACAAACCACTGTTATACAATGACTTGCCTAATTACCCTAACTTTACCCTAATTACCCTAGTGAAGCCTTTACATGTCACTGTAAGCTGAACACTACTGTGTTGAAGAATATCTAGTCTAATATTATGTGCTGTCATTAAAGGGAGAGCTTAACACCCAAAAGATAAACCTGATCCAAACCTGTTTCTTTATCTGCTGAACACTAAAGAAGATGAGCTCAGCTGAAAACCACTGACTTCCATAAACCTGAGCTAGTTACAGCACTTCTGCCGCTCCTCCTCACCTTGTATGTGTTAATAAGGGACGTCATGTTGTCCAGCAGGACGTTTGCTCTGGCCACCAGTCTATCTTCGGGTTTGTCGGGTTCCTCTTGTGCGACTTTTAGCAGAGTTTCAGTCATCTGCAGCTTATCGGACACCAACTTCCCCAGTTCCTCAAGAACTCTCTTCATTTCTTCCTTGGCCACCTCAAAGGTCTGCACCTCGTGGAACTGGTGCGCTCCCTCCATCAGGCACTCGGAGCAGAGGAACAGTCTCTCCTGCACACACAGATATTCGGTCACCTTTAAGTGCACCGTGCATCGTTTCCCATCCCGTTCTGCAGGCAGCCCCACTAACACATGCAGTGACCGGTGCCGCTCTTCATGTTTTTTGAGGTGGCCTGGACACAAAGACATCTCACAGCGTGTGCAGAACTTCACCGCAGCCACGGGATTATCCAAACACTGGTCACACGGGACTGTAGTTCCTCCCTTCAGTCCTCCTCCAGTCGTGGCCACCAGAAATCCGTCCACGATACTGCTGAGCTTAAAGTTTTTGGGAAGAGCCTCTGGGCTGCCGTATTCCTCCCTGCATTCTGGGCAGCGTTTCGGGCACTTTGGGTCTTCAGCATCGGCAGCGTTTTTAATGCAGCCCAGGCAATAATTGTGTCCGCAGGGAAGCGCCACGGGGTCCCGAAAGAGCTGCAGACAGATGGGACAGCTCAGCTCCAAAGCCAGACGCTCCTCTGGTTTACTCTGCGACATGTCTCTGCCTGTCGGTGGTGAAAGCACGTCTGCGAGTGTGTTTGGAGAATCGAGAAATGTCAGAGGAGTTGCTGGAATAGCCGGTTATGACCCTGCGTTACAACATTCCTGCTGCAGACAACAGCACTGCTGGGAAATGCGCTGGCCTTTACTGTAAATAAGCATGGGTTATCGTGATGATCAGGGCGCTTATGGTCAAATCAGCAATTTCTACAAAAGGCTGTGATCAACTCTGTCTTCATTTACTCACCCCCTAACTGTTAAGCTAAATAATCTGACAATGGAGGAAGAGAAATCATCTCCTGTCAAGAGGAAAAGCCAGATGATTGTGCTTGTTTTAGGAAGAAACTCTCTTCATCTTGACTCATTATTGCTGAACACAACACTATATTTGTTGCTTGTCTACAGTAGTAAATGCTTCTTGATTTAAGAGTTTGTAGATATTTAGAGCAGAATCAAGACACAAACTCTGAGTGAGAAAAGCATTTCTGCCATTAAACAGAACTGAAAGAGGAGAGTAATGAGGAGAGCAGTGTCTGACACAGCGTATGTCCATGCAGTAGACACTGATTCCTCCAGAGGAGGCTCTTTATTGGCACATGACTGCAGCTCGTCCTGCTGCGCTACCCAGAACAGCTTTTATTTGTGTCTCTGGAATGGCATGACTGACATGGTCAAACACACTGCTGTTATTTGGTCTCTTTGAGAGAGAATCAGACGCTTTTGATCATGCTGAGATGTTTAGAGAGTGTTCGGGCAGAGGAACAGGACTGAGAGAAACACAATACTTCACTCTCAGAGCTTAATAATGCTGAATTAAATACTCGACATGTGAGGAGGAGGAGGACATGTACACATTTCACAATAATAATACACAACAGACCTCTACAGTTCAGCTCCTCCAGCTTATTCCCTTTATTAATCAGGGGTCGCCACAGTGGAATGAACCACCAACTTAACCAGCACATGTTTTACATAATAGATCCCCTTTCAGCTGCAACCCAGTACTGGCAAACACCCATACACACTTATTCTCTCAAATACACACACACACACACACACACACACACACACACACACACTCATACACTATATGGCCAGTTTAGTTGATCAATTCCCCTATAGCGCATGTGACCCAGTCGAGACTCGATCCAGTGACCTTCTTGTTGTGAGGCCATCATGCTAACCACTGCGGCACCGTGCCAAAGACTCCACTTTTCTGTAAATATGCTCTCTTTATATCACTCTTAGTGTAAAAAAGGGTTTTATTGTTTTTAATTCATTAGGCCGATCTCAGGTTCTGACATGAGCACTTTTAGCTTAGCTTAGCATAGATCATTAAATCAGATTAGACCATTAGCATCTCGCTCAAAAAATAACTAAAGCGTTTCAGTAATTGTCCTATTAAGAGCTTGACTCCTCTGCAGCTCTGCTCTGGTCTGAAGTTGGACAATTATTCCGATTTAAACACTTTTTATAATTGTTTTGAGATGCTAATGGTCCAATCTGATTCAATAATTTAGGCTAAGCTAAGCTAAAATGTTCCTCGAAATTTGGCTGAATGCATTATTAAATGGTAAAACTAAAGATTTAAAGGGACAGCGCACCTAAAATGAAAATCTACTCTGCGTTTACACACGTTCACTTGTTCTGTTCTGTTGAACATGACGGCAGATATTCCTGGGTGAACTAACCCTTTAAAAACCTGAGTTTTACCATTTCAGTTGTGGTGAGCGGTCTCTTTAGCTATACAGGAGAGGTATAAAAATAATATAAAAAATATATATAAAAAACTATTTGAAAATAAGTGGAGTATTCCTTTAAATGTGAAGGCCTGAACTGTGCAGAGCAAAGCTTTGACCAGACTCTAGAAGCGCTCGTGAATCTCTCTAAGATAATTCAGAAAGCTGAGCAGAGGAATCCCATCTGCAGGATACATCAAACCCACCGGAAGTCTATGGCACTCACGAGAGTGTGTGCGTGTGTGTGTGTGTGTGTGTGTGTGCGCATGTGCGTGTGTGTGTGTGTGTGTGTGTGTAAGGTTGTCGTTTGATTTGTGGGAGGCGTCCAGGTGTCGTGATCAAAGACAGAAGAGTCTCTCAGTGTTGTCAAGGCTGAGCGAGTGTGAAATTGCTGCAGGGCGTCTTTTAGCAGAGTCCTTTAGATAAACGCAGACGTGAAGCATCAGAGCTGTGCATCAGGTTCAGTCTCAGCATGATGCCTGCTGCAGTCACACATCCTCAGTGTCCATAGTTTGCATTTAAGACGTGAATATTAGGCTCACCGTGTGTGTGTGTGTGTGTGTGTGTGTGTGTGTGTGTGTGTGTGTGTGTGTGTGTGTGTGTCAGTCAGTCAGTTTCTCTCTCTCTCTCTGAAAGTCAACTGAATGACAAGGCTGCTCTGCAGAATCAGTGAGTTCAGCCCAGGGCTGGGCATTACCATTATTATTATTATTTTTGTAGAATGTTTGTGGATTTGATTTTAATAATAAGTAATACACTGTAAAGCATATCAATGACCAGTTAGTGTGTGTGTTGTGTGTTTATTAGTGGTGGTGAACTGCATTATGGGATGTTGATCTCTGCTCTGTCCAATCCTGATGCTCATAATTCAACTCTACAGTTTAACAAAGTGACTTTTATTGACATTTTAGTGGTGTGAAATAATATAAGAGATCATATGTAGAGGAATAAGAGTGTAGAATAGCAGAACATGTGCTGCAGTTTATTACAAGCTCACTGTAGAGTAATATACAACACCAACACACACTATACACACACTGCACACTATTACACATGAGCAGAACACACACTATACACACACTACACACTATTACACATGAGCAAACACTATACACACACACTACACACTATTACACATGAGCAGAACACACACTATACACACACTGCACACTATTACACATGAACACACACTATACACACACTGCACACTATTACACATGAGCAGAACACACACTATACACACACTGCACACTATTACACATGAACACACACTATACACACACTGCACACTATTACACATGAGCAGAACACACACTATACACACACTGCACACTATTACACATGAACACACACTATACACACACTACACACTATTACACATGAGCAGAACACACACTATACACACACTACACACTGCTGGAGGAGAGCTCAAGATCCAACACTAATATAGCTGAAGGGGTTAATCCGTAATGACATTCACAAGCAGAAATAAATGAGGAAATAAAAACATGCTTCACAACATGCAGGTTTATTTAACACAGTACTGCTAAACAATCAATACTAATCAAAATGACACATCACGCATAAATAACTAATAAATAACACATATAATGAATAAAAGTATTGTTTTAAATAAAAATGTATTCATGCATATGAGCAATCAGGGGCTTGAAACTGTTCTGCACTGTAGGTATATGTTGAATTGGGAGTTCAGGAGCAGCTGGGAGTGAAGGCACACTGCAAAACACCATCCCTAGAGTCATACACGTCTGCCATCTTGTGGTCTCATACATACAGCTGAAGTCAAAATTATTTATTTTCTTTATCAAATATTTCCCAGATGCTGTTTCTCAGATTGAGGAGTTGTTCTCAGTGTTTCCTCTAATGTTTGTTCTTCTGGAGAAAGTCTGATTAGTTTTATTTGGGCTAGAATAAAAGCAGTGTTTAATAGTGTTAAAGTCATGTTAAGCTCAATATTATTCACCCCTTCAGCAATATTAGTGTTGGATTGTCTCCAGAACAAACCACTGTTATACAATGACTTGCCTAATTACCCTAACTTTACCCTAATTACCCTAGTGAAGCCTTTACATGTCACTGTAAGCTGAACACTAGTGTCTTGAAGAATATCTAGTCTAATATTATGTGCTGTCATCATGATGAAGAGGAAACACATCAGCTATTATGAAATCTGTTATGATCAGAAATGTGATGATGAAATCTGCTCTCCGATAAACAGAAATTGGAGAAAATATAAAAAATTCAAGTTTAATACGAGGCTGAATAATTCTGTCTTCACCTGTGTGTGATGCAGATAACACCGCGAGAGATCATATATGTGAGAATAATTCTTTAATTCAGGTTTAATCTGAGCACTGCTATTGTGGATGACATGAAGAAAAACAATGAGGAGAGTGTCGGAGTGTGTGCTCCACTGTTTCTGAAGACTGCTGCAGTGTCGGAGTGTGTGCTCCACTGTTTCTGAAGACTGCTGCAGTGTCAGAGTGTGTGCTTCACTGTTTCTGAAGACTGCTGCAGTGTCGGAGTGTGTGCTCCACTATTTCTACTATGAAAGTGCTGCAAAGTGAAATATTATTGAGAACATTTGTGTAAAAATTTACAGACCGAACTGAAACTGCAGAATAGCCTAGTGTGTGTGTGTGTGTGTGTGTGTGTGTGTGTGTGTGTGTGTGTGTGTGTGTGTGTGTGTGTGTGTGTGTGTGTGTGTGTGTGTGTGTGTGTGTGTGTGTGTGTGTGTGTGTGTGTGTGTGTGTGTGTGTGTGTGTGAAATAGCGGCGCTGGCATGAACGGCAGGGTTTGATAAGCATCCAGTAGACGTCTTGAAGAGAAAACATCTGCTCATCCGCACAGACAGATCCACACAAGACTTCAAAATATTTCTCCATCTCTTATTTATTTCAGGTTTTACTGAAAAGCTGTTTGTTTTATATTAAAAGTGTTCCATCGTGAGCTCTGCAATGCCGAATATGTCCAAATCTCCCTCAAAATAATAAATGAATGAATAAATTAAGCTGTATTTTGTGGACCCGCTGAGAGTATCTATGATATTCTTACATGCTGTTTGGCCAGTGTTTAGGGATAGGGACTGTATTAAGTGCGCCGCACATGATATTTGAATGTATCACACACACATCCGCATGCCATTTAATGTGGAACTATTCAGACGGCGCTCTGTGCTGCAGCAGAAATATGAACAGTATCTAGAGTCGTGGCTGAGCACCGCAAACAACCGCTAACCTGCGATGCTGGTGTGTGTATCCCAATAGACAACTAAGTTTAGAATTCTGAAATGAATTGTGCTATTGCTTTTGCACGAAATGAAAACTCTGGAGTCTGTGCATATGCCTGTAGCCTGATCTCTTTTACATTTAAGATGTGATTATATTTGAAGGAGACCTATTCTGCCCCTTTCTACAAGCTGTAAACAAGCTGTCTCTGTACAGTGTGTGTGTGTGTGAGTGTTTTTGTGTGTGTTAGTGTGTGCGTGTGTGCGTGCATGTGTGTGTGTGTGCATGTGTGCGTGCGTGTGTGTGTGTGTAAACCACAATTCTATTAGGGTTGGAATTGTACTGTTGGTTTAAAGCGTGCTGGAGCATTCAAAGAGTTTCCCCTTTGCTCTGCGCTTGTTAAAGCACCGGTGGGCTGAGCAGGTAATGGGGGCTGCAACACTGCAGTACGGGCTACTTTGAAGTGGAAACGCTATTAAATCAACTCCTGGCTCCCCTCCTCCCACAGGAACACACAGCAGCCCTCGCCCACAGCCCAGCACACCGCGCAGACCACTCCAACATTTAATTAGGCCGCAGTAAAAGTTTGAAACAAAGGTGCACGAGACAGAAATGCATCCAGCGGTACACACTGCCTCCAGTCTCTCCTTCTGATGGGGTCTTTATATCAGAGTCAGCCATCAGAGCGGTGTAAAGTAGACCAGTTTAGCATTACAGTGAACATTACCACTCAGACTGTAGTGAGGGTGGATTAAATAATGTATTTACCAACATGAGCCGATTATGAGCCACACGTCCATTAGAGAGTTCACTCATGGTATTAACACTAGATGATGAAAACAGTCATGCAGTGTTGAAGCTAACTCACAGTTCATGTTCAGTAACTAATGTTGACAAGCCTGAGTGTGGATGTTAATAATGCATCAGTAAATGTTGAGCGATGATCAGTGAATGCTGTAAGTGCTGCTCATCATTAGTTCAGGTTGGTTAATACTTTAACTGATGAAGCTGATAGTGAGGGGAGAGCATGAACACTGGTCTGATGATAGACAGACACTGCAGATAGACCGTGGTACAGGCGAGTCTATATGACTGTGGCTAGTCTAATATTATGTGCTGTCATCATGGAGAAGAGGCATCAGCTATCAGAGATGAGTTATTAACACTGTTATGATTATAATCGTGCTGGAGAAATCTGCTCTCTGATAAACAGAAATTGGGTAAAATATACAGGAGGGTGAATATTTCTGACTTCAGCTGTTATCTGCTGATAGATGTCCTCATCGTCTTGATTTCAGGAACACTGAGTGCTGCATTAGTGATCAGTAAATAAAGCGCTGGAGATGAGAGCGTTCGGGCATATGGTGCGATGGATGAGGTTATTGCAGGAATCTTCTGGCCTGCCAGTTATTTTTGTTCAATAGCATTTACATAAGACATGAATGAACAGAACCCATCTTGAATCGGGCTGAAACCAGATGCCCACGCTGACATTAAAGGTCCTTTGGAGACGCAGCTTCAAAACGAATTTAAGGAAATTCCGCGTGTGCAGAACAAAAGCCCAGAGCTATTTATGCAGTATCCATCAGAATTTACAGTTCTGTTTAGATCTCGGAGCATGAGCCAGTCAGGGTTGGAGATTAGAGATGTTCAGCTACAGATCACTGGAACATTATTTGTGGATCTCTAAACACATCTATAGAGAGCTCAGATCCGAGAGATGACACTGAATTAGGGAAAAGCTAAATGGTCTGTAAACTGTTGTTGAGTTCTGGCTCTCTTCGGCCCTGAAGATTCATTATTTTATAAAAGTCATCATTAAAGCTTGAACCGTACTGTAGTGTCATGAGTCAGTAAAACACATATACGTGTTGCTGTGTTGTTCTCACATTGGACCATATCAGGAGATCATGTCAGAGTACACAGGAACCACAACAGCAAATGAACAGCAATGATAAAGTGATGCTTTAAAGGAAACTCATATACTTACAGTTTCCACAGCAGATTAATCTAAGATTATTGTGTTCACTTTTGCGGTCAGCGAAGACGAAATCATTTTTCAGCATTTTTTATGTTTATCAATTAATAATAATGAATTCATTTGTATTATTCAATATTAATGAGGAACAAAGTGGTAGATGACATGTCAGATTATATATAATCCACACCAAATAAATAAATAAATTCACTAATACAAAAAACATGTGATGCTATAAAGCTGGGGGCCCAAACTTTTCCTTATGAAGGACCAAAAACCCCCGAGGGGTTAGGGGTTAGGGGTTAGGGTTAGGGTGGTCAGCCGAAGGTGACTACACCACACTATTACATTAACTCTGCCAATTTTCCAGTTTATTAATTTAAAAAGTAAATAGAAAAAACACTTTACTGGTGTTAATACTTACAATAAAAGCATACACAAACCCATTCATATCACAGCAGAGGCAAGCTGAAGTGCCTTTGCCTTGATTTGCTCGTCTTGTGTTCTGTCTTCTGTCTTTGGGTCACAGTATTTACAGTATTTACATTTGTAAAGATCTGATTCATGCACAGCATTCAATTGAAACAGTTTATTTTATTTATTTATTTTTTTTTGTTTTGTTTAACGAACAAACAAACAAACAACAGATTATGTTAAAATAGAAATGACAGTCTCTGTGGAAGACGTTTGCCCCAACCTTCATTCTAAATCTCTTCCCAGATGGCATGGCGGGCCAAATCAATGAACCCTTATTTGTGCATCTCTGCTGTAAAGACACCCGTACTGTACATCTACTGTTTACAAATCAAGTGAATCTAATTTCTAGCATTCACATTCACTTTTAGTGAAAATCATAAAAAGGCAAGCAGAGTTTTGACAGAATACTTCACTGATTTGTTCTTCATTATTATTCAGGGCTATAGTGGGACATGATACTGGATCCATGATCAATATCGTTTACAGTATTAGAACTGCTGAATTATGACCACAATATGTGTGTTTCTCCAAGACGATCAGTAATGTCTCAGTCAGGAACAGGCTGAAGTCCAACATGTGAAATCATCACTCAGGAATATATACATACAGTATATGTGTGTGTTGATTTTTTAGCTTATTTTGAAGCTGGAGAAAGGCGATCTGGGAAGAGCTCTGTATAAATGCTGGCCTCCATGTGAATATGAGTGACTGGTCATCTTTGACTATCGCTTTAATAATAATCCTCTTTCCTTGTCTTTCAGTCGTTGTCGGACGTCAGTTTCTCATGACCTAGAACTGGACGATTCTCACCTTCTGGACGACCCCGCCGTGACCTCCAGCAGAAACACCTCCATCCTCTGCAGAAGCACCCGTCCTGCCCGCCGCTGCCCACAGGAAGTGAGCTTTTTGGGGGAGGAAATGAGTCCCAGATGTGTGGAGGTGAAGCAGATCTCTGGAGAAAGGGTCAGTCCTGAGGGAAGACGATAGAGTCGGGGGATATAAGATATTGCTGCTGAGTATTGTGATAGCCGGATTTTTTGCCATTTAACATTTATCTTGAGAAAAGATTTTTGTTAATATTATTATTATTGTTGTTGTTGTTGTTATTATTATTATTGTTATTATTATATCTTTTTGCAAAAATTAATAATATAAATAATAGTAATAAATAAAAAGATTATTTCCTCACATTGATGTCAGCTCAGAGATTTTGCTGTTCAGATCGACTGCGGAAGAAAATCTCAGGTTACGATCATGAAGGCCAGTTGATCTGCTCATGGTCACTCATGAAGACAGAGAGCAGATGTCTGATGGTGATGATGATGATGATGATGATCGGGGCTATGCTAGCTGTTGTTTTTGTTTTGCTTTTTACTAATTTTCTTCAATTAGAACTTTACTTGTAGATAAACAGAACGCTGCTGTAAAGGCACAGCCACAGGGAATCTGCAGAAATCTGCCTGCATCGTGTCTATTAATCTGCATACTGCCTGCAAACATGTGTAAATATGCAGTACATTAATGCAGTGTTTAGATGCAGTTTCAGCACATGTTTGTATGATTTGTGTACAGCACTGTTGTCTTTTAGTAGATCTACTGTGCGAGAGAACTCAACTAGTGGATCTAAGTGGATTTGCATTGTCAAAGTGAAACAGATTTATTTAATTAATTGTTCATGCTTTAAGTTTTTTGTCACGATACTCTCATATTATTCTGCATAAATCTGCAGGTTTTTACAACTAATTTCTGCAGACAAAAATCAAAAAAATGCGCAGATGATGAGGCATAACACATTCAGATATCTCGAGACCTGCAGAAATCTACAACAGGTGCACTGGGCGGTTTGCAGCTTACAGTGCTTTACCTGTGCTGCACACTCATCAGAGCAAAACTGTAGAGACTTTCATTCATCAGCATTATCACAACCTTCATTAAACCTGTAAAAGACCCAAACAGTCAAGTAAACACTCATTCTCTGCTTATATAGAAGGCAGTAGTTGTGTTTAGGTGTTGTTTAGGGATGCAGATCATACTTTATAACCACTAATGAACTGTTCATATCTTAATAACGGACAGGTCACAGGTCATAAGCAGGTAACAGCATGAACTGTGAGCTAAACTAAAGTGTTCCCCTTTGCTCTTCATCTGATCTCATTGTGTCCTAAAACCAGCAGTGACCTATAGAGGATCAATAAAGCCTGTATTGTCATATTAATAGCAACAAACGCTCACACAGAGATTACGCTGCTCTTTGATCTGTGTGTGTGTGTGTGTTTCTCCACAGTGAGCTCATCACAGCCGTATCGGACACGTTTAGCAGATGCTGGAGACCCGCTAATACTGTCCCGGCCACATCTCTCTCCACATCCCGTCCACGGCTGCTTCAAAGCCCACAGTGTGTGTGTGTGTGTGTGTGTGTGTGTGCGTGTGCGTGTGTGCGTGTGTGTGTGTGTGTGTTTCTGTGTTGACAGCCATGTTGTTTAGAGTCACTGATGATGACGGCTGGAAACAGCGCAGGTTTCATCCTCAAGCTTCCCCGAGGATATTTTCAGGCAAAATCTTTTTATTTATATGTTTTTTCAATCGTTTCCTTAATCTGTGGAGTTCAAGACTTGGTAACCCTTTATAATAACTCCACACAAGGGAAGAGTTAAGGACTGCTGTATAAGGGGCTGTTCACACCAAATCTGCTTTTCCATTCGGCTGCCTTTATTGGTTTATGACAAGAAAAGAGAAGCGCAACCACTGAGTCAGCTGCGTATTGTGGATGAGCACTGCTGTTGATATTGTTATGATTGTAATATTCATTGTGATATTCAGGTTTAGTGGAGTCATACAGCTCTGGATAACATCTTAGTTATGAACGTAACCCTCGTTCACTGAAGGAGGTGATGGAGAGGTTTATGTTGAGTTGATCAGCTAGGAGATTCTCTTGAAGATTTGTATATACCCTGGCCAATAGACTGAGTGTGAGATAAGCGAGCGCAGCTTTCACAGCGAGCACTAGGCGTTTTGATGTTGTTGTGGTTGTTTTTTGTCATTCATTCGAGTGTTGTTTATAGCTGTGAGTTAGTATTTTATCTGTATACTCTTTTAACATCAAGGGTCCACCAATATAAACTAGTGTTTGTGCTAACTTGGGCCGTCTTTCGTTCTCGGGGACTGTAGATTAGTGTACACTTGCCTCAGTGTGAAATCAACATATAATAACACACTGAGAATAGGAGTGTTGGTCGTGATGGCGGCTTCAGATCTGCTGCAGGGTCGGACAGCAGCAGATGGAGTGGAGGAGAGCGAGAGCGAGTGTTAGTGAAACATTATGTCACGGCCTTGACGAGGAAATGAAATGCGCAGCATCAATCAGGCGGAGGGCCAGGATCAAAGCCAGCCCCACACTCTCCCATATGGTTCTGTTTGACCACTGCTTTGCTTTTCCCCTCTTCAGACCTTTTTTCTTCTGTTCTGAGAGCGGCTCTTTTGTTTTTTCCTCCGCTTAAATTCCTCCACGTTACTGAGGCAACAACGTGAAGCACGCGAGGTGAGAGGTCTGCGAGAGGCAAAGCTGCCACAGATTCTCTGCTCCACGCTCCTCTCTCCTCGTTTGCCTGCTCTTTCTCTCTAGTTTGTCTGTTTCTGGTGCCGTTTGAGGCATGGTGTGTTTGGAGTTTATAGTTAGCGATTGGTCGATGCTTCATGTGTGTGTGATTCAGCGTTGGCAGGCATCTGTGCATGGGGAGGAATGTGCAGAGAAATGCACATAGTGTGTGTCTGGATGGAGAAGATGTGCATAAACTGACCAAAACTGACCAAAACCTAATTAAGGCTGATGCTTTTATGCATTAAAATGCACACAGTTCACACGGGTTACTTCTGTCATATATATATGCTTCTTGCTCCACATGTAGGACTGAATTAACGCTATATGCTGCATTATGGCACAAGCCTTTTTTGGCCTCATATTTTCAGCCATTTTTCTCTTTGGGTTGGAAATTGCATTTCTGTTTTTCAAGCTAACAGAAGAAAACAGCTGAAGATGTGAGCTGAAAGGCTGTGCTCATGATGGACCCAAATGCTGTGCATCTATAGTCTCCAACACCAATAGCGGTCCTCATTTCTGAGGCCTGCAGGCATTTTTAGAAAATATTCCTTTGGTGGCAATCATCACCAGCATTTTGGCTCGTATTTGGCTGCGCGCACATGCTAGCCTCCATTAGCGTTTCTTTGAAGTGTTTGATGCAGAGATTTCCTCCAGACCTGTGCACCCCAGTACCGCTGTGACCAGGGGATCCTGAGCTCCTGTCGCTGAGCCAGTTCTGATCCACAAAGCCGTTGTTTATATGAGCCGGGGTATAGTTTCTGCATAGCTCCAGCTGCCCTGAGCTGTTTATTCCTGTCAGAGCGCTGCGGTGACGTTGTGCTGTATAAATGTCCTGATCAGACGCAGGTGCGCCGTGTGTGTGGAGCGGCATGTGATCGGATCAGCTCCGGAGGCTGATTCTGACAGGGACCACCGTGGTGTAAATCTAAACAAGCTAAAATGCAGTGAAAGTGGCTCCAACTCTGTGTGACAGAGCGAACTGTGTGGAGTAATACGTCACTGAACATGCACATATTATAATGCTGAAAACATGAGCTGTAAATATGGCCATCTTCTGAGAGAGCTGATATCAGGGGTACAGCATGCTGATCTGTTTGTCTGAATGTCTTCAGTAAACATCTTATTCTATTTATTATAGCTGACCTACCTTCTGTCTGTTTCACTCTCTACTATTGTAAACTCTCGCTCTATTTTAAACTATATATATATATATACTTGTATTTCATTGCGTACTGTACAACAAACATTATTTAATGTGTTCCTCGTGATTTTAATCGTTTGTTTTTTTAATGAACACATATTCCAGGTGTGGTTCCTGCAACACATTTAAAAAACAGTATCAGTAAAACATTTCTCACTCAACGTAATGTTGCCGTTCCTTTTCACAACACTCAAAAGATGTTTAGGGACTGAAGACTGCAGTGCTGAAGTGTTTCAGGTGTAATTCTCTCCCATTCTTCCTACAAACAAGTCTTAAAGTGGGCAAATAGACGGGGTCTGTGTTGTTGCTTTTTGCATATCTAAATGCGCCACACATTCTCTATTGGAGACAGGTCGGGACTGCAGGCAGGCCAGTCCAGTCTCTGTCTCCTCTAACTCCTGAGCTGAATGGGGTTCTGCATTGTCTGGGCGTCCCTGGAGAAGAAGGCAGCATATTGAGCTCCAGAATCTCTCGGCATCCATTTCTCCCAGAAACACCTGAAACACTGCTTCATCTGAGCACAGGACACGTCTCCACTGTGTGATGCTCCATCCCAGATGCTGCCGAGCCCAGAGAAGTGCTTCTGGACGCTGTTATTATTGGGTCTCCTTTTGTCACAGTAGTCAAAATTGACCCAAAGGACAACCGCTGTACCCTAAATGTGTGCAGTTTTCATGAAAATAGAAAGCGTTGTCATTTTTTCTTGTGTTGGGGACATGTTCACCGGACTTATAAAACAATTGTTTAGGTTTTTATAATATTTATATATTATTTAATATTTTATAATAGTGCCTGGCTCATTGTTGAGCAGTAAGGCAACAGGAGGGTTACGATGTGCAGGATGTGAAAATGAGACCTTTGTTTTGCAAAGAACACTTGCTGAAACTGCGCTGTGCCAGATGATGATGCTGTTAGCAGTAAAGTGTCTCCCTAGTCCATTTGTGATTGGATCAACAGAACTGCATCTTCATATCAGGTGTGAACAGAACTGCAGACAGCCAACACACACTCACAGCTCAGCCAAAACTCTGATTGCTTCTGAAGATGGCTGACTGTCTTCTCATCTGCTGGCCAAAGTATAAAAATAGCAAGACAATACCAACAGGATAGAGCTGCATCTGCTGGTCACTCAGTCAGCCTCAGAAACGCCTTGGTCTTACATCTTCTCTCTTTGAAATCGTCGCTGCAGCCCGCAGCTACATTATAGATCTGTCCGAGTTTAATCTGCTGGAAGACATGGAGACACACGAGAGACTGGAGAAAAACAGGCCTATTGTTTGTATCTGTAACTGTTGATTAGAGCTGCGTTTTAATCCTCGTTCAGGCCTGCTCAGAAATGAATTCATCGTGTTGTTGAATGTCATCCTCCTTCACTTCTGAAAGTAATTTAAGTTCAGCAGGACATTAGTTATGAGGTTTTGAAATGAAATGAACTATCACGATGACAGGACGCAATCAAGGCAGGTTTCGAGTTCTCATTTAGAGTGACACGTCTGCTTTAGTTTTAAAGGTCAAAACCAAGCTAAAAATACTGCTGTAATTCATGACCAGATCTCTTGTTGTGGTCTTGGCCAGTTCTCGCTCCAGACAAACAAAACACTAATGGTGTCCTGAGCAGATGCCACACGATAAGATAACACAGATCAAATACAGCACTGAGCAGCTTCACATGTTCGCTTGATTAGAGATCGCTTTTGTTCATGCCAGTTTAATCTATATTTACACATTTACAATCGAGATATTACACAAATCCACTAACAGGCAAGTGCAAATGAATCTGCAATGTACAGTCGAAGACTAACCCATTGTCCAATACTCCCACAACCCATGTAAAGGCTTCACTAGGGTAATTAGGGTAAAGTTAGGGTAATTAGGCAAGTCATTGTATAACAGTGGTTTGTTCTGGAGACAATCCAACACTAATATTGCTGAAGGGGTGAATAATATTGAGCTTAACATGACTTTAACACTATTAAACACTGCTTTTATTCTAGCCCAAATAAAACTAATCAGACTTTCTCCAGAAGAACAAACATTAGAGGAAACACTGTGAACAACTCCTCAATCTGAGAAACAGGGTGAATATTAGTAGTAGAACACTCATTTTACAGTGGGGTGAATACTCCTGACTAATACGGTGTACGCGGGCTCATATTCCCATCGTTACATGCGCAGGTATATTAAATGCAAATGTGACACATGGACATGCTGTTGTTGGCATAGACCCACCTGACAGTGATTTATATTCTCACTCAGCATGTCTAAAATAACGGTTAGTTTACCTTCGAGAACCTCACTGTGCCATAAAGTCAACAGAGCAAGCCTTCTTCTCCTCCGCTCCTTCGTATTGTCTGCGCTGGAGAGAGAAGAGGAGGTGGAGGGTGTTGGAGGGGGTGTCTTTGGGCCGAAGGCTTGTTTTAGCAGAAATCTGGAACCAATAATGCTTCAGACGATTTCAAGAAAACTCTACAGCAGAGTCTTTCCCTCTGCCCAAGATCAAACCCCCATCCCCAATCCTCCAATCACAAACTACATCACCTTCCTGTTTCCTCTGATCAGCTCCACCCACTCACCAATTCAGCCAATCACAGTGCACAGTAGGCGGGGCTTCAGAAGACCTTTATAAAAGACCTGACTAGCAGTCAGTGACACAAACAGCCACATGACACACACACACACACACACACACACACACACACTGCAGAGATTGCATTTGATTTCTAACAACAAACCCAAAGCAATGGCTGTATAACCCTCACAGAGATCCCACAGAGCTCGCTTCAGTGTTTAACTTTGACACCGCTCACAGGTACAGCAGGAGCACTGACACGGAGGACTGATCGTCATGCGAGAGGAACAGACTTGTGGAGATTTTCCTGAAAGTGGGATCCTTCCCATTGAAGAAGAGCAGGAGCGGCGCCCCAATAAGTGTGCGGTTGTGGTTTCTCCACCGGCGGGCGCACGCAAGCGGCTGACGGGTCCCAAAAAAGAGCCCGTCTCACAAGACGACAAACCATCCCTGGACAACCCATCGAATCTGGCTCCCAAACGTCCCAAAAGAAGCTCTCCGTCATCCTCATCGTCTTCTTCGTCCTCTCTGGTGCCCGTCGTGAGTTCGGTTTCTCCAGTTCCCGGACAGCCCTTCGAAGACCTCCACACGCAACGAGTGATCGCCAACGTTCGGGAACGCCAGCGCACACAGTCCCTGAACGACGCCTTCGCCTCCCTCAGAAAGATCATCCCCACCTTGCCTTCGGACAAGCTGAGCAAGATCCAGATCCTCAAACTGGCCTCCAGATACATCGACTTCCTCTACCAGGTCCTGCAGAGCGACGAGATGGACGCCAAGCTGGCCAGCTGCAACTATCTGGCCCACGAGAGGCTGAGCTACGCCTTCTCCGTCTGGAGGATGGAGGGTGCCTGGTCCATGTCCGCCACTCACTAAACATCCACCCGTTCCTCATCTCAAAAACTGAATCCCGAACTCTGATCCTGATTTTCATCTCTATATCCTCTCCACACGGCCTCCGACTCACCCTGCCATGACCCCACCCTGCCTAAAGATGACCTCTGACCTCTCTCACTTTTCCAAATCAAGCCTTCGCAGGTATGTTGCAGACCCGCAGAGTCTCTACAGTGAACACCGCTGTTTAAAGATGAGTTTAGATCTGCTCAAGCTTTAGTTTAGCTCACAGTTCACAGCATTTACTGCTGGATTATTATTAAGATATCTAATGTTCACTACAGGCTATGAAGTATGATCTAATTCTGCATCGCTAATCCCACACAACACCTAAACACAAATACTGCCTCACTGACTATTAATAGCAGATAATGAGCAGTTTATTCAGCTGATGGTCAGTTAATAGTGTGAAATACACATTAAAATAAAGTAACTGAAAACCTGCCCGTTTCTCCATCACAAATCAAATAAACTTGTATTATAGTAATGATTGCGTTTTCAGATCATGGCGAGCGGTGTTTGGGCAGCAGCGTTTGCCTAAGCTGTGTTGAAATGGCCTGCAGTCAACATGTGAAGTGGATCAAACTGTTCAGAAGCCCACTCTTCTCTTAGGACAATTTAGAAAAACTATTTTGATCCACTTCAGATGCTGACTACTGAATTTAAACACCGTTCTTAAGCTTGTTTGGAGGACGACTTAATTAATTTGTTCAGTTAGTGAAGTGAGCTTAGCTGATTTGTGTTGGGACAACATTCGAGAACCGTGTGCAAACCTGCATATCTTACAGTGAATATTCACCAACACCCAGTTTACAGTATACATTAACCTGTGCGTAATCACACATGCACCAATAACAGCTGATCTGATGGTGAAACAAACAAACAAACAAATAAACCTGCCAATTTATAGTCGCAGAAAATGTCCAATGTCATATTAGTAGACTCATTAATTTGCTTCATTGAGAGGCTTTACTCAACAATCACAGACCTCATTAATGAATGCATGTGTTAATACACTGAGTTATAATTTAAGTGTTATCAGTCTGGATTTTGGAAAGGAAATTAGTGTAACTGCTCTTTTTCTGTGGCTTGGACTCGGAGCGCAGGAACAGAGCAGAAGCTGAACTGATGCTGTCCTTCTGAAGAAGAGTTCAGGAGACTCGGGCAGATTTATAAAGCAGAACGAGCAACATTCACAGCTGAACTCACAATCATTACTCGCCCTCCTGTGAGTCTTTAAATATTCCCCAAGTGCTGTTTCTCAGATTGAGGAGTTGTTCACAGTGTTTCCTCTAATGTTTGTTCTTCTGGAGAAAGTCTGATGTGTTTTATTTGGGCTAGAATAAAAGCAGTGTTTAATAGTGTTAAAGTCATGTTAAGCTCAATATTATTCACCCCTTCAGCAATATTAGTGTTGGATTGTCTCCAGAACAAACCACTGTTATACAATGACTTGCCTAATTACCCTAACTTTACCCTAATTACCCTAGTGAAGCCTTTACATGTCACTGTAAGCTGAACACTAGTGTCTTGAAGAAGATCTAGTCTAATATTATGTGCTGTCATCATGATGAAGAGGCTTCAGCTATTAGAGATGAGTTATTAACACTGTTATGATTATAAAAGTGTTGGAGAAATCTGCTCTCCGATAAACAGAAATTGAGAAATATTTCTGACTTCACCGTGTATGTAAACTAGAGAAACAAAATCTGAATTAAAAGCATTGCGCTAGTTTTAAATCGAAATCTTCCACCTTTTGAAGATAATTGTGTGTATATATAAAACAGAAAAAAAAATTAAATATATATATATATATATATATATATATATATATATATATATATATATATATATATATATATATATATATATATATAGTTTTTTTCTGTTTTTTACTTAGCATCATAACCACAGAAGAAATACAGACATCACACATGATGAACGGCTCTGTAAGGACGTTTGTTTGCAGTGAATGTGATTTTCTGATGAATGTTTGAGTTTTCAGTCATAATCTGCTTTAAATGTTGTGTTCATTTAAAATGAGCTGAACAGATCTGTCCAAACTAACATTCACAAGATCACTGGAAACCCAGCTTCATTTAATCAAGACTAAAACTAATCCCTAACCCTTCATATTAAATATAAACATTGGAGCATATTCTGAGAATACAGCACACGCAATGTCATAATTCTGGAGTTTTAGCTCATTCATTACTCCGTTTAACACAAATGATTATGCATATTTTCATAGGCAGCATTTATAAATCCTGAAGATCATTCTGAGCGATTGACCTCATGCCAGTGTCTCTGCGCACATTCTTCAGACATTTAACTTTGTGCGTGATTCTGCTCTTCATCACACACACACACGACCAAACGTACACCCATGTTAGTCCATTAGTAATAGCACTGTAAATCAGCTTCATTAGTTAATGCAGTTATTAGCATGAGCTAATAGTGAAGAGCACGAGTACAGCATTTATTAATCCTCGTTCAACATTTACTGATGCATTATTGACGTATAACTGTGGCTTGTTGGTGTTAGTTAATGTTGGTGTGTTCTAATAATCCACTTGATCAACATGAGTGAATATAGTACTGCATGTGTAGTTGCTGCCGGTGTTATAATGCAGCTCTATTGTACAGTGTCGGCCGGTGGAGTGACCGTGATCTTCAGTCGCACGCTTCTCTACATTATTTTCGGCTCTGCGGCCATGTGTTGCTGTTAAAGATAACGGGCAACAAAGAGAAAGCTTGAAAGGCAAATAAAAGTGAGTGAGAGGAAGCAGGGAAAGGTGGAGAGGAGTCTCCTGTAGCCCGCGGGTGTAAAGCGGCATCTCGTATCCAGTGTCGTGCAATCAGAGGCGGCCGGCCAGACATGCAGGAACCTAATGATTGGAAACAGTTGTGGGCTGTTACTGAGGTGTGTGTGTGTGTGTGTGTGTGTGTGTGTGTGTGTGTGTGTGTGTGTGTTACATGCATGCCATACACACTCAAATACGGTTGTTGCAGCTGTGGTTAGAAGTTACTGAGAATTATTTAAACTATTTATTAAATTCGATGTTCATTTGTATTATTTTTCACATTTATACACATTTAATTACAGCAGGAATTGCTCATAATATTTATTAAATTACCCATTATTTGTATGTTATTAACATTTACCCCCACTCCAACCCCTCACGGTGATGTAGAAACTGTAATTGTACAGAGTATTATTCATAAAAGTTTTTACATAACCCAATAATTAGCACCTACGCTAAACCCTGACCCTCACGGTGATGTAGAAACTGTAATTACTGTTGTCTGATAATTGTACAGTTGTAATAATAATTATAAATTACTGTCATTAACCTCCAGCTGCAGCTGCATCCATACTAGTCTTTATTGCAGATTCACACACTAGCTCAGTCTTGTGTGTGCGTGCGTGCGTGCATGTGTGTGTCAGTGTGAGGTTAATGTGTATCAGGTTATTTGTGCTAGCCGTTAGCGGATGCTATAGGTTGATAGCTCATCGGTTTATCAGGCCTTCATCAATGTGTTGTCAGCAGATGGTGAAATGCCCTGTAAAGCGGACTGGAGCAGAGATATTGAGCAGCGGTGAGTTTAGTAGACTCCATCTGCAGGAGCTTTACTCAGCTCGGTCAGTTGATGCTGGATTGTGTGGAGCTCAGCATCTTCAACATGGACTCACTCTATGCTTGTGGCTGTAATGTGGCTTTGCTTTAGGGTTAGGTACATGTCATTATACATAATGGTAATTACTATAGTAAGTGCAATGAACATCCGTAACTAGTTACTCACAGTTAGTTAAACTAAATCTCAGCAAATTGTTTAGTTTAAAATAATCTGCATAATCTCGTATTGAGCTCAAGAAAGCTTCATGAACAACAGTATAAAGCGAAATCCAACAATTTCAACAACTCATTTCCCTGTCTTTGAGCACATCATATTAGACTAGATATTCTTCAAGACACTAGTGTTCAGCTTACAGTCACATGTAAAGGCTTCACTAGGGTAATTAGGGTAAGGTTAGGGTAATTAGGGTAAGGTTAGGGTAATTAGGGTAAAGTTAGGGTAATTAGGGTAAGGTTAGGGTAATTAGGGTAAAGTTAGGGTAATTAGGGTAAAGTTAGGGTAATTAGGGTAAAGTTAGGGTAATTAGGCAAGTCATTGGGTAATTTTTTTTTCTGTAGCGAAACATAATAAACATCAGTAAATAAACACTTTATTTGCACTTTCTCCAGAAGAAAAATAACTATTATTGGAATTCCAGGAAAATGTCTTGGCTCTGTTTAACATCACAGGGGAAATATTGGAGAAATAATCAGTATTTTAAAGGGATTAATCAATCATTTAGTCTTCAATAATGCCTGTACAGAAACTGAACACTGCAGGTCACAATCCACAGCATTAACCAACACTACCAGCTCAACAAACGGCTCATCATCTGTCATTAACAGTGAGTACAGCAGTAGTTGTGTAGCCATACGGTAATATCAGACTTAATAAGTGCTGATGAACAGTCGATATCTTCATAACAGGCAGGTAATAAGCAGGTATACGGCATGAACTGTGAGCTAAACTCAACGTCAGCGTAAAGCTTTATTTTCATTGGGATTGACGTGATTTCTGTGTCCCAACAGTTTCCCACAACCCCAGAGGACTTCATGCTTCATCTACAAGCCGACAGTCTTCCCCTTTCCCTAATGGAGCTTTACCAGCAAACGCAGGAGAGAAAGAGTCTTGAGGAGCGCAGATGAGCAGAGCATTTCCACAAGACTGAATCCAGCACTGAGCTGAGTGGAAGTGACTGCTGCTGATCTCAAATCAGTGTTCCTCCATGTTGACTGTTCTCTGGACTCATGTTTGGGCAGATATTGACTGTTCTGAGGACTCACTAACCCTGACCTGATGGATCAAGGCTTCCTCCGCTCTTTATATTGCTTCATTATGCAGATGTGAGAGTGATTGTGCTTGTGTTTCTGCTGTATATTAGCCATTCATTCCTGCTTCAGTGACGGGTAACACTGTGTAAACCGCCAGTTCATGTAAAATAATCAAATAATGCTTCAAGATTCACTCTATTCCTCTATTAAAAGAGACTTTAACTGCAGAAGTGTTAGTGGCTTTAATGGGGGAATGAGGAGCTGTACATCAATAATGATGTGTCGGAGTACAGAGGAAGACATTTAGAAAGATGCTCTGCTTCAGGATTCAGTCAAACGTCTGCAAACGTATAAAGATAGCAGGGTTCATGTGAGTGGACTTGGTGATTATAAATATTTCTACAATAATGAAGAAGCTGTTTGAGTACATCTTTACAGCAGATCCAGGCAGCGGTCGCTAATAGGATGAGATGTCGGCTAAACTTGGTGTTGGTGATGGTGTGAAAATAAACTGAAATGAAGCGTACAGCAGGAGAACTCGATGAGTAGCTAACAGACTAAGAGTTTACGCTGATTATCAAGAGCTTGAAAATTCATCAATAAACAAACAATAAGATGAAAGCCAAGACTCAAGAATCCTACAAGCAGCTACAAACTGAACCATTTCTCATGCCTGAATGCTCTTAATTTCAGAAACGTGTGGAGATGATGAAGGTATGGTTTAGATACTGCATGTGACTGTTGTGAATGTTCATAGTGTGATATCCATGCTGGAACCATACAGTGTGCAGTCCAAACACACATCTGATATTTAATATCAAAAAAAGATGTTAAAAATATTATTTAAAAAGTCAACTTTTAGAGGAGCGTTCAGTGCTTATTATGAAGACGACACAGTTTTACTGTAATAACAGGATGGGCTGTGTTTTGGTGGAGAATGCGGGCGCTGTGATCATCTCCACAGGGTTATTAGTGTATTATTACAGCAGGGCTGTGCTAGAATACGGCTCTGAGTGAGTTTATAATGACAGAAAACAGTGATCTGAGCACATCTGATTCATTAGTCCACTGCTGGGTGAATAAAGTGAACACAACACCTCCACTTCAGCCAAACATGTTTTCATTTAATTAGGAAGATAGAAACAGTACAAAATAGAGCTTCTTTACTATACACAGAGGAATAGAGGAGTGGGAAACCAGTGAAGGAGATTAAAACACAGCGTTATTCTGTTAACAGATCCAGTTAGTGGCGTCCACAGGCCAAGAGCTTCAAGGCACGAGAGGTGGAGTCTTTTGGTCGTAGGTCGATATTTACAGTCCACGAAACAAAGCAAACGAGGGAATAAAGGACATGATTAAGACTGCGCTGCTCTGCTTTTACATCACAGCACGAACCCCACAGACAGAACACCAGCGCTTCCAGAGGTATATCAACACAGTACACATGCACAGAGCTATGGTAAAATAAGACGAGGCTCGAGCGCAGAGGAATGTGGAGATCACAGCCTGAAGACCCTCAGCGAGTGCGGTCTGATTCTGCCGGTGGAGAGACGCAGCGCACCGCCTGAAGCGCTATAAATACGCAGCACGAGCGCCGCTAGTTCAGAGATTAGCTAAGACTTCATCACCGTCTTCATGGGGGTCTGATGGGCAAAATCTACCCAGCGTCTTGATGAAAACACAGCGGTACAGGGACTATATACACATGGACTCATACACACGACTGACTATCCACAGTGGTTTGGTACAGGCTATAAACACAGGTGGAGATGCAGTTATTGGTCCGGCAGGCGCTGGGCACTTGGGGAATATCAGGATGAAGAGGAGAGTGAGGATCAGGAACGCCGCCACTCTTCTGCTTGGAGGAACAGCATCTGTCAGCTCACCATTGCTTCTTGTAGTGAATGTGTAACACATCTCAGAGGGATGATTTAAAGGGGTAATTCACCAGAAATATCCTCACTCTTTACCCTCCTCAAGTGCTTATGAAGCTCCTGTGCATACCTGTCAACACTGCCATGGGAAATTTGCCCACCATAATACAGGATTTATGCTCATTTAGGACTAAATTAGACCTAAAAACCCAGCAAGATGGACATCTTTAGATGTTATTATTATGAATTATGTGTAGATGTCTGTTCAAACACACCCAAAGCCAGACTTTCACTCCGCTTAATGGCGTGTGCAGAATCTGTTGGGGAAACAGCGTCTGTTTATCATACGCACCGCTACATGACTGTTTAGAGGATTGCATAGGAGGGGAGACGGCGCCTGTAATGTAAAGGAAAGGAATCCTGCTGTTTTAACATTTATTTCAGCGTGGTCATGCCTAAATAAAGCGAACGCCTAGGACAGACTCATGTTTAAGAGCGAGGGGCGGCCCCTGGGGGTTTGGCGGTATGGGTTGTGTATAGGGAGAATCGGCTCTTTAAAGTTTATTGCCACGCTTCAGAGAAGACTAACACTATGGGAGAAATGCCTTCAGGATGGTGGCGGGATAGAACTGTAAAATACGGGAGAATCCCGGGAAACAGGAGGGTGGACAGGTATGCACAGGTGAGCTTCTGTCTTCTACAAATGAAGACTTCAGTATACGAGGAAAACAAATACTATAGAGGTCAAAGCTTCCAGCTCCCAAAGTATCTGCTTCAGCTGAAGAAGAACATCTCTGCACCGGCTGAGGAAAACAGAGCACCATCCAAAAACAATGCAGCCCTCGTACAATATCAAGAACAAACCTGCAAGAGCAGAGCAATGAAGGACACGCCGTTACACACACACACACACACACCAGCGGCTCCACACACCACTGATGCACAGCTACACAACCCTGCGCACACACACACACACACGCTCATATTCATATTCATATTAGTTTGGTCTATAGTTTGTCTAGGGAAAGTGTAAGAACTTCCCGTGTCTGCGATATTAAAAGTACAGTGGTCATGCTGTATAGGTGTGTGTGTGTGTGTGTGTGTAATGTTGCTAATAGCTGGTTTGTCCCTCTGGCCTTTAAAACATCACTCACACACACACACACACACACACACGTCCACTCGTCAGGTGTACAGCCTTCATGCTGGGAATGGAGAATGGAGCTGGTCTGTAATGCGGAAGTAGAGCCGTGGTCCTCAGAGCTGTGGAGGATGTTCCCGCTTCACATTATGGAATGCACAGTGCAAAAATAAAGGAGAAACAGCAGGATTCACACACACCCACAGCTCCCCGAGTCTGCTTTAGTGGTTAAACTGGGTAATAGTAATGACATCATCATAGAGCGCAGGCACTTTGTGGTTGCCAGGTGCAGGGAAAGCCCTCTCTCTCTCTCTCTCTCTCTCAATGGCTGGCTTGTGAAGTGGATAACCTGCGTGTATCTGCATATACAGCCTGAGGAATGTCCAGGCGCTGTGTTTGGCGTCTCCAGCTGAAGTCAACAGTCTGATTGAGGCACTGAGGTGAAGAATCTTCAACACGTTCCTTTAGTCAAACACACACATTAGTGTAGATGGCAGAGGTGTATTATCTGGCGCCCAGTGTTGAGGTGTGTGTGGTGGGCGGGGCCTGATGATGAAGCCACGCCCCCTGAGTCTGGCTCACGCTCTAAAGGGAGTCCTCATCATGCTCCATGGGCTCATCTTCAAGGCTGTGGAAAATGAGGTTTACAGTTAGCATCATGAGCTCATAACGCATCATTTCCTGCAGCGGCGAGCGTCAGAAGAGCAGGGCCTCCTGATTAAACCTGAACACTGCTGTAACACCGGCCTCCTGGTGTCCTACAGTCTGCCTCAGTCTGAGGATGTATTTTCAGCTGATGATGCATACTATGAACGGGGCGGGGCTTTAATTCTGAGCTCCTCCTCTCATCTTTTACTGACCAACACAACCTGAGCTTTAAGGCAGACGGTGTGTGTTAGCGACATAAAACATTGGGCATCTGGTCTTCAGGTGTCTTAGTTAAGGCGTCATACTATATAACAGTAATGTACTAAAGCACTGAGTAATGGTAATCAGTGTAGAGAGGTGGAGCAGGTCTTGATTCAGGGTAAATCTTTGATGTCATTAGTACAGTAGATGTTTCAACATGACTTAATCACGGCTGTTTCTTAACTATTAGTGCTGTTAATACATCAACCTGAAGCTGCGTCTGTTGTTTTGTTCCATACTGTGCTGCAGTTCCTGGAGAAACAGAATATTAAATGAGTAAACAGTGGGCGGGGCTTGTTTTTTCTACTGTGAGCTGATTGGATGTAGTAAAGTAGGCGTGTCATTCAGATAGATGGGGAAAGGGTTTGTGCAGAGTTATTACAGCCTAACAGACTCCTCCTCATTTGGTTTTAAACTGACAGCTAAAAGGGGAGTGGTTAAGTGTGTTAGCCCCACCCACTACCTCAGACAGAACTAATCTGAGAACTGAACTGAACACAAACAGGATATTCAGTGAAAGATTAACAGAGCACACTATTGTTTCAGTCTTAATGACCTGCACAGATGAAGTGTTCAGCGCATCAGCTCACAACATCAACATGGCTAGTCTGGATTTCATGTGGACGTTAAAAATAGGACAGAAATAAGCAGGAAGTGCCAGTAATAATGAAATGCACCTGGTTTTGTTGGTCAGGACTCCGACTGAAAGAGATGCCATGGCATTGACGGTGTCTGTTTCCTCACAGTCTTTCCTCTGAGCGCCCAGAAAGGACATGCCCACCGTGCCCATCAGCGGCTTCAGGGAGGACCAATACTGACCTGACACACAGAACAATGAGAAAACACACACACACTCCGTTTACTCTATTTCATTCAGGACAGCACAGTAGATGCAGAATCAACTGACAGTACACGACACACAGCAAGGACACCAACAAACCGATGTTCATGAAGAACACACACAGCAGAACCACTCTAAACCCTGATATAACGAAGCACACACACACACACACACACACACACACACACACACACACACACACACACACACACACACAGACACAGACACAGACACAGACACACACACACACACAGACACACACACACACACACACACACACACGCACACACACACGCACGCACGCACACGCACACACACACGCGCACAGACACAGACACAGACACACACACACACACACACACACACACACACACACACACACACACACACACACCGTGCAGTGTTCAAATAACAGCACTTGTACCGCCTCTTCACCCTTGTGTATTAATCCTCCCACATACAGGACACTCTACAGTCAAATATTGCAGCTGTTGGACAACATCATGTAGCTTTGAGTCTTTTTTTAGGTGAGATTGTTGTTGTTTAGATTTCAGCTGTGCAGTTTATTCATAAGGAAAATGCCTATTTTAAATATTTATCATTTCACCAGTGCCAATATGCAGCCACAATGCTCTGCTACTCGTGTTTTATTGCGTTTATATATATTATATATTGCAGATGACAGTGAAAAGCATTGACCTTACTCAATAAATGCACTAGCACGTTATGTCCACAGACTTTTAAACAGTCATTTAAATCAACTTAAATTATTTATCATTTAAAAAAGAATTTTTTGAGGCCCAAAACAGCTCAAGAAGTTCATCAAACTTTCCCGAAAGCTTTCAGTGTAGAAATAAAGCTGATTCTAATGATGACATCTCAATTAATGAATAACATTCCTGATATGAAACATTTAAAGCATTATTTTGACCTCATTGGAGTCTCACGGTGTACACTGTGTGCACTGAGAACAGCTTGAACATTCTGCAGAACACTTCCAACTGCAAACACGTCTTGTTTTTAGTTTCAACCAATGTAATTTTTAAATATGTACATATACAGTATATTCCAAATATCTGCTATAACATGGCCATAAATCTACATTTTATAATTATATCTAATATGTGTTCATGTGTATATGCATATTCATAATTGCAATGGTTGAACAAACATAAAGCAGCCGTTTTGGCAATAGTAGGAAGTATATGCTGCATATTTGACACGCTTTACACATGAGAAATCTAAGTCTGAGCTTGTGTATCATGTACACAGTATCATTTACACACAGTATTTGTGTACATCAGGTTTCTCTGTGGGTTCAGTTGAGGATTGCACAGGTTTAAAGTGATCACAGAATGTTGTGAAATAAAGGAATACAGCATGCAGACGCAGACAGAGAGCATGGGAGAGGCAGTGCTGTACGCCACGTAGAGCGCGCGTCCTGTACCCTTGTTTTTATAGGAATATTTTTGGCAGAGCCGGAGCCATGTGGTGCAACAACGAGGACGATCATGACTATAATTAATGAGGAAGAATGAAATAAATGTGTGCTACCAGGAAGCCGGTGCATTTGAGGCTAATTGTGTGCAGACGGAGACTCACTGTGTATCTGCAGCACTCTCTGCAGGGACAGCACTCCGCTAGCGCTGGGCGTCTGCAGAAGAGTCGACTCGGGAAGAGGCTCCTAGAGCAAAACATATCAAGAACACACTGGGTTTGTTTTCCTCTTGTTAATGCATCATTACGTCATGACTTTCCTTGAAGGGGCACATCATTATTAACTACTCATGTCTACTTCATTTCAACTACTGGACTCTTGTGAAGTGTACGTCCGTCAAGTGTGTGTTTACACTAAAATACAACAGGAAAGTGTTGTGTCGACATCATAATGACCCCCACGAACAAGGGGATCGATGAGTTCTGTCAATAATAATAGGTGAAACAGGTCTGGTGTTCATGCTGGTCAAGATGCACTTTTAATGATTATTTTTCTCATACAGCAGGTTACATTAACACATTAACAACCACTCATCATATCAGCAAACATCAACGATTAAGTAATTAAGGTGGCCAATATTCACTCATGGCTTGTGCTGTAGTTCACTGAGATCTTGATTAGCTCATAATAGTCATGTTTAGGTATTTCTACATGGTTATGGATACTGTTATTGACAGAGAAATCTGTACCTCCAGCCCCAGCAGAGCACTGACACAGGCTTCAGACGCGTCACATATGGCTGTAAGGTCGTGACCTCCCTCTAAGGCTAGAACCACACGTCCTCCTGCTAGTGTCATCAGCTGACGAGTCATGAAGCCGAAACCTGCCGAGAGAACAGTCTCAACTTTACCCCGGAGTGTGCTCAGACTCCTAAAAACCCCTGTGTGCTGTTCAGAGTTTAGGGTCATGACTTTACAATCAATACATGTGATTATAATGGAAGTCAATGGGGCAAAAACAAATATTGTGTTGCAGGTCTTATTTTACTAATGTCAATGTAAGCTTCCCAATCAGGCCAACATCCACCCCAGCACTGTTCATCACAAACACAACGACTTCAGCAGTAGATCTCAGTAAATCTCTGATAACCAACATGGTTTAATGATCTTCCTTAGATCAGGAGCTGTTCTCAATACTTCTCTGTGTGATGAGGACACTGGCCTTATTTTAAAGGTAGACACATATATCTATACAGCTATATTTTACATTTCTTTGTACACAGTTTATGTTTGTTTTGACACAATATTTAAAATATGTTGATAAGAACAAACTAAAGTTGAACTTGTGTTTAGAGAGGGCAGGTAAAGCCTCAGCGCTGGCCCTGTACACGTCTGCATTCTCCCTCATAACACTGTTAGAAGCCCACGCAGCACACACTGAGGCATTTAATGGGGAATTAGGGCTGTTTTAAAGGAACCCTGCACTGTTTTGTGCAGCTGAAAATAACAGTGTTGTGTAATATCATTGCGCTGGTGTGGTCACAGTACAACAGCAGAGTGTCCGGATTATTACGCTGGACTGACATTATAATTCCTGATCACATCCGTCCAGAAAACAGCACTTTACATCCTCTGTTGGTCTCAGCACATGAGGAGGCTGCAGAAGAGTCCAGCTTTACATAACATCATTCTCTAAACTCTGGTCATTTTTAAGATGCTAATGGTCTAATCCGATTCAATGATCTATGCTAAGCTAAGCTAAAAGTCTTCTCTCTAGACCAGGAAATCAGCTGAATGGATGAACATGGTAAAACTCAACTCTTTAACTCTGAGAGAGATTAAACTGTAACGTGTTTCCTTAAGCGTTCCTATTCAAAGTTGCGTTATAAATAGAGAGATCATACATTTGGCAGTGACTTTGTATCCTCCTAAAGGAGACGGGTGTCCTTCTGCAGCGTCGAAGCCTGAAGAGACCAAAACCACATCTGGGGAAAACTCCTGAGCGATGGGCATCACCACCGTCCTGAATATCACAACAACAGAAACACGACAGTCACATCAGCGTACAGCAGACGTCTCAGTTCAGCCAAAGATACACCTTCTGTCAGGGTTTACTCTCCCGTTACTCCATTCCAAGCTTTCTGGGTTTCTTTCCTGTGTTGAACACCACAGAAGATATCCTGAAGAATGCTGTAACACTGACGTCCACAGTATTTCTGTTTTCTGTTCTGAAAGTCGATGGTTACAGCTTTCTCCACAATATCTTCTCTAGTGCTCAACAGAGGACAGAAGCTCAGAAAGCGTTGGAAGCACTCGAGGGAGAGCTCATCCTGTTCATTTTTGGTTGAAAAATGTATCTTAAGTATCTTCAACCCATCAGACTCACTATCTGTCTTGAAATAAGTCAATTTAAAGGCTTAATTCACCCAAAAAGTTTACATTCTGTAATGTGTTGCCATCATGTCAGCTCTGCTCCTGCACTGAGTGTGTTTAGCAAATGAAAACATACAGGATCCTGTTGAAAACGCTGCACAAAGAGGAGACATGTGAAGCGTGTTCAGGGTGGACAGTGGAACAGAGGCTTTTGAAAACCATGATCATGTGACGCAGTCATGTGACCAGTCAGCTAATATGCTGGAGGACACTGTGCTGCAGATGTTGAGGGTGCTTTATTAAAGGTGCATGTGAGTGTGTCTGTATGGACTCTGTTCAGTGCTCAGGGAATGTTTACTGAAGCTGACAGTCACACATTCACTGTTTCACACAGACGGAGAGGAAATAAACAACAGCGTCTATCCAGATTAGTGTGGGCGGAGCCGAAAGTTCTCATAAGAGCTGTTGTGAAGGATGAGGGAGCTCTCAGATTCATCTCAATATCTGAGATCATGTTCTGAAGGTGAACAAGGGTCTCATGGATTGGGATCAACATGGTGTAAATGACTGTGATTGGCTGGTTGGAGTGTCTCTTCAGTGTTTGTTTTCAGCAGAGACGAGCACATCACACCCAACTCAACTACAGCTGCTTTGATGCGATCCTCATGGTGAAGGCGCTGTAGAGATATATATGAACTGAGCTGTTATCCACTGTTGCTATAATTCTAAGCTAGTAAAAATAACCCGGTAACAAAAGACCTGTGGTGGGTCTGGATCCAGCTCGAGCGCATCACTGTCTCTTCTCTCTTGAACTTTGATGAGCATGCTAACAAACGCCAGGGCAGATGTCACGACTGACTGTGAGTGAGAAACACATGAAACATCAGTCCTGGCTTCAGACGACCGCTGCTGAGGCTTCAGGATCTTTGTATTGTGCAGACTGAAGCTTCAGGGCTCAATCACTGAAATGTCATGGAAGAGCGCCCCCCACCCTCATGCGCAGAACATCTCGTCTTCATGAACGCCTGTCATAATGTTGGTGTGCAAAAGATATATTGTCCCGGAAATAAGTGATATTGCCATTCCAGGCACTGAATTAGGTGCAGTTGGCTTGGGACAGTAATTGATTAACTGCATACACATACGTCCAGTTCCACACATATATGCCGATGTAGATGCACAGGCGGACGCATACTCATTTGAGCAGGTACAGAGTTTGTGCTCGGTGATGGGCCATTGATTGTTTCTATGGTGGAGTTGCAGGAATGCCTGAGCTTTATAAACTCTTCTCTATGTGGTTGGTTGTGTGGAGCTGGCACTGTTCTAAGGGTGCACGCCGTTTTGGGGCCCTTAGAGTTACTACTGGGAGGCCCAATCCAACCCCCATCCCCCTTCACTTTCGCCCTTTCCTTCAAGAATGTTGTCACAGAATAGTGTCCAGCGGCGCCGCGGTTGCCTGGTCTACACTGTGAATCAGTGCAACAAAGCAGGATTACACCTCGTGGAGGAACTCTGAGGAACGCCTGTACTGTTCTGATGACCAAACCTACACACACCTCGCGAACACAAGACACTGAAGTACACTGTGGGTTTAACTCGGCAGATGAGATGACGGAGGCAGCGAGATGATCAGGCACAACAGTGTGTGTTATTATCTGTCCTTACACTACTGGACTCAGTGCTGATCAGTCTTGATCACAGTCCACACAACAGACACACTGCTGTCAGAAACTCGCCCAAAAGACTCCAGGAAGAAAGTCGAATTGTTGACGAATTCTCCACAGCGTCAGCGGCTGAAGCCCGGCGTGAGCACGGCACTGACTGAAGTGTTGAATTAGCTCTGGTTAATAAGCGCCTCTCCCTCTCGCTCCTCTTCCTCCTTGTTTTCCTTCTCTCGCTGGTTTTTCTTTTGGGTTTCGCCTCTTGAGCGCATCACCGGCGAGTTCAAAGCGACCGCCGCTCATCTGGATCCCATTTGGAGCTTGTCGTTCTCCTCACGTCACTGACAGCCCGCCATCTGGGAGCCATTTGCCTTAATTACCCAGGATCCTCCACTGCGCCCCCCCTCTGAACATACCCTCACCGATCTTACCAACCCCGCCTCCCCTCTAGACCAATAAAACTACCCACGCTCCCCTGTGTGGAGAGAACCACTCCAGAGTGGGTGGAGGGGGAGAGAGAGAGAGCAGCATTCATTAAAGACCAATAAAAGGAGGAGAACGAGTGTATAAGACACAGGAAGTCAAGGAGAGACAGGCTGGTTTGAGGCAGAATATTCCCCAAACGTTCAGATCTTTCTAGACGCCCACCCACTTTCACATAGCGATCCTGGTTAGCGTGTGGTTTGCAATGCCTGCTTGGACCCAAACCAAAAACCCGAAGGAGGCTTCCTTCAAAAATGCACACACACACACACACACACACACACACACACACACACACACACACACACACACACACACTTTTAATAACACCACCCACCGGCGGTGATTAAGTGGCATGTGGAAGTGGCCAGGCTCCAGTTTGATCCCGGCACAATGGAAAGCTGGGAATCATTTGAAGGCCTGCGAGCGTTTCAGACGACAATAAACACCTCCACTGATACAGGCTGGCAGACGGCAGAAGGGGAAGACCAGGAGAGGGGAAAAACCTCCGCAATATTGATCCTCAAAGCACAGCCATATGAAGACCAGTGAAGGCTGAGCTCTCCCTCCTGAACTCTGAGCTGAAGGTGAACACATCTCCAGACAGTTTCTGCTCATCATAAAGTGGTGTTATTCAGCGCTGTATGACTAACGTTCACTCTCTCTTTTCACTTTTCTGCTGCTGCTGATGATGATGATGATGATGATGATGGAGTCGTCTGCAACGCTTTCCTCCATTCTCATCATTTAAACTCAGTGCCGGATATAGTACACACTCTTCTTAGTTCTACATGTCATTATTCTCTGCACGTGTGTAATCATTATTGCAGTGTGTCCCTGCTGCTCACTGTCTGCTTTTAGTCTTGCCTCTTGATTGTAAATGAGAGTTTAAACATTCATTCATTTCCCTTTGGATTAGTCCCTTTATTTATTAAGGGGTCACCACAGCGGAATGAACCACAAACTACTATAGCATATGTTTTACGCAACCCAGTACTGGGAAACACCCATACACACACACACACACACACACACACACTCATACACTCATACACTCATACACTCATACACTCATACACTCATACACTACCTCTTCAAGCAGGCTTTTTTGGTCCACTTTTGGTGAACACTCGAATATGATCGCTTCATTCACACCTGCCCGAATCAAAAACACTGTAGTGCGATTCAACCCGACTGAATAAGGCAGGTGTGAAGCCTCAGTGATCCAGCACTATATGAGAGACTTGCTCTGTTTACCAAACGCGTGGATCTCCCTGCACTAAAATGATTTAAAAGTGATTGTGTTATGGTTGATGTTTTAAGTGTTAAACTCCTATCTTCACACAATCACTCTGCATAAAGCTGCATTTATATTCACTACTAAATTCTTCTGATGAAGTCCCGACTGGACCTGTGGTCAGCACATGGAACAATCTGAATCAACTGAATGAAAAGTGCAAGAAAGATTGTGAAAGCAGTACCTGAAGGCAGCCAGGTACTCCGCATCCGCCATGGGAGGCTCCAGTCCACCGGTCCACGCCACATTAACATTGAAGCCCTCGCCGGCACCAGAACCCACCTGGGACGAATCAAACACACACACACACACACACACACACACACACACTGCTGTTAAACCTGCAACACACACAGTGTTGGCTCTCCAGCGTGTGTGCTGCAGGCCATCATGCAGATACAGCTGCTTGCGCAACAGTGACAGACTGAAAGCTTGAGTCTGAGGGGGATCTGAGAGCTTACACGGCCTCACAACAACACACTGCAGAGAATAACCCTCAAACACAGGCAACAATCGCAGGATTTCAGAGGATGGAGACTACAAACATGACGAATGATCTGCCAGAGCGGTGAGATTATTATACCGGTATACTGGTTTCTTGACTTGAGTATTTTGATTACTTCTCCATATACACTGAAGCTTACTGCAGGAGCATATCCCAGAATGCATTTAGCCGTTAAAGCATAGGCATGAGTGAGATTAAGCATTTTAAATAAGTCATTACAGCTAAAATGAAGTCTTAAAAGCACAAGGCTGCTGTATTGTAAGCATGCTGAAACGCCTCACTTTAAGCTTTACTGAGTAGAAGTATGAAGATCGTGTGACATCATCAGTCATGATGATGTCACACGATCTGATCCACAAGCTAGATCAACGAGAGTTCCTGTCCAGAAATGCGACTCACTCTTGAGCTGATAAGGAGATGTAAAGAAGCTAAGGAGAGTTGTGTTTCTCTGGATAGTCAATAATGTGAGTGTGCAAACCTCTGCTGGTCCTCCACTGCCGGGGAAGAAGTTTCCGTTATCGTAGCGATGCAGAGAGATGTAGAGGACGCTGGGGTCATTGTAGAAGATCTCCTGAGTGCCATTGCCATGATGAACATCCTGAAGGGTCGAGGAGATGCAATCAGATTATATAACAGTGTACATACAGAGGATCTTTGAGTTTGAGCTGAGAACAGCACACAGATGATGTCCTCCAGCTCTCTGACACTGACCCTTTCAGGCTTTGATGCTAATCGTGGTGTTTTGGTGACTGTCGCTTTAAATGCAAATGAGATTGTGCTCTTAAAGAAGAGGGCGGAGCTACAGAATCCTTATACTTTACAATAAATCCTCATAAGTCAGCAATACATATCCCTCAGTGTCCGATTATTCTGCTTGTTTCTCTCTTCAGTCTGACTCATTATTCCTGAACAGCACTGGATTCATCACTCGTCTGGGAAATGCTGCTTGATGTAAGAGTTTGTAGATATTTGGAGTAAATATGAGACTGAAGCTCTCAGTAAGAGCGGTGTGTTTGCAGCGCACAGATGTAAATGAGTGTGTGTTTACTGCAGTGTGTGTGGAGCTCTCACCCAGTCAACGATGAGGATTTTACTGGCGCTGAGCTTCTGCTGGAGCTGTTTAGCAGCGATCGCCACCGAGTTGAAGAAACAGAAACCCCTGAGAAACACAGAAGAGATGCAGTCAGGCCTGCCAGCACACCACAAGCCAACAACTACTGGAAACCCAACAGCAGAGTGTGTGGAGCATTCTCCCACAGCAGAACTCAACACATGCAGACACTGCCGACACACACTCACTGTAGGAGACGTCTGAAGACCTACAGTAAACACAGCGCACTACACTGGACAATACTAATGTGCAGACACTGCCGACACACACTCACTGTAGCAGCTGTAAGATGCAGAACGCAACACACGACACTGGATGATAATAGTGTGTGTGAAGCTCCAGCAGATGATCAGGCAGGTTTAACATATATACACTCTCAAAAACACACTTTTACATTTATACACTCTCACACACACTCTCATAAGCACGCACACACAAACACACTCAAACACAATTTCACTCAGACACACACACACTGTCATACACTCGCACATACACAGAGACACACACACACTTTCGCATATGTATACACTCTCGGACACTTACATGTACACACACTTACTTTCATACATACAAACACAAACACACACACACACACACACACACACACTATCTCTCTCACATACACAAACAGACAAAAACACACTCATGCACACACAAAGACAAACACACACAGACACACACAGACACAGACGTGCTGACGCTGCAGCTGAATGCGAGGTGACAGAGTGCACATGTGCAAACACAACACCCACGTCAGACAAACATAACACACACACACACACACACACACACACACACACGCACACACACACACAGACACACACACACACACACACACACGCACATGCACAGGAAGGAGAACTGACCTCGTCAGCACAATAAATAAAGCCAAACTCACATGCACAACACTACAGCTGATCTGTGCTCACGGACACACACACACACACACACACACACACACACACACATACACACACACACACACACTGTGTCTATAATCATTACCATGCAGGGTATAGAGCACAGGCCGAGGAGGGGGAGATCAGTCTGGTTAATGATATAAGTGATGTGACGTGTTCAGGAAGGGTCTAAACAGAATGTAGAGACTCAAAGGTTTCAGGTTCTGAAGACGATGATCATGATCGAGGCGACAATTCACACAGGCTCACCAAAACTGGAGAAACGTTGCTGCTCTGATGAGTCTCCATTTCTGCTGACACATTCAGATGCTCGGCTCACAATTTGGCCTCAACAACATGAAAGCATGGATCATCCTGCCTTGTATCAGCGGTTCAGGCTGGTGGTGGTGGTGTAATGGTGTGGGGGAGATTTTCTTTGGCTCCATTAGTACCAATTGAGCATCAACGCCACAGCCTACCTGAGTATTGCTGCTGACCATGTCCATCCCTTTATGAGCACAGTGTCTCCATCTTCTGATGGCTACTTCCAGCAGGATAACGCAGCATGTCATAAAGCTCAATCATCTCAGACTGGTTTCTTGAACATGACGATGAGTTCACTGTACTCAAATGGCCTCCACAGTCACCAGAGCTCAATCCAATAGAGCAGCTTTGGGATGTGGTGGAACGGGAGATTGGCATCATGGATGTGCAGCCGACAAATCTGCAGCAACTGTGTGATGCTATCATGACAATATGGAGCAAAACCTCTGAGTAATATTTCCAGTAGCTTGCTGAATCTATGACACCAAGAGTTAAAGCAGGTCTGAAGGCAAAAAGGGGGTCTAGTACGGTGTACCTAATAAAGTGGCCGGTGAGTGTATATATGCTGTTCTGCTTAGCTGAATATCTGCCAGTAGACAATTCTGTCTTTTGAGTTGTATTTTAACTTGTGTGTGATCATTGTTGCACCACTGCAGAAGGGCTGTGTGTGTGTGTGTGTGTGTGTGTGTGTGTTGTGTGTGTGTGTGTTGTGTGTGTGTGTGTGTGTACTGCAGACTTACATGGGGTTTGAGGGGTCTGCGTGATGTCCCGGTGGCCTGACCACAGCAAAGCCATTCTGAAAGATGGAAAGCAACATGTGATTAACTCCGCATTGAGCAGTTCCTCTCACACAGACAGCGTGCAGCAGAGTTCAGCTCCAGCAGTAAAGGCTTTCCCTGAGACCTTCATTATGGTTAATTAGCAGCGGGGATCGGGCTCGTTATGCCTTCATCAGTCTGATCTGCTGCTGTTGTTACTCGATTCATTTTTATGTGGAGCGACGATAATTGCCGAGGCCCTCTGAAGGAAACGAGCGCTCCACTCTGATTGGTCGACGCATGATTTGAGTGTTGACTGATGCTGCATTAATGAGATGTCGGAAAATAAATACATGCATGTGGAGGAAAACGACTGCTCATCAACTTTTACACTACAAACACATTACAATTGATTACTGATGTTCTAGATGAGTCTAAGCAAATAAAGACATAACATAATATTATTAGTAGTAGTAGTAGTATTATTATTAGTGTTATTGTTATTGTTATTATTATTTTATTAATACTATTATTACTATTATTATTATTGTATTATATTATTATTATTTTAATAATTGTTATTATTTTAATTATTGTTGTTGTTTTATTTTGTGTTTTGTTTCTAGTCCAAATATCTGCAAACTCTGAAATCAAGAAGCTAGACTAGCAATAAATATAGTAAATAATAAATATAGCAAAATAACCTGTCAATGGGGGAAGCAGAATAATCTAGTTCTTCATTTTGGCAGAACACTATTTTCCTTCCCTCATTGTCAGATTATTCTGCTTGTTTTAATGAGAAACTCGCTTCATTCTCACTCATTATTTCTGATAACAAGACTATATTTATTTCTTGTCTAAAAACACTTCTTGATTTAAGAATTATTATATTTTGACCAGAAACAAGACACAAACTCTGAGTAAATACAGCGCTTGTGTTTTGCAGTGTGTGCTTCAGTCTGATAGTAGATGTGCTTTATATTGAGTGATGAATTAAAGCAAGAAGAGGCATGCAGCGTGACGAAACACTGTGATAAACAAAAGTCTCTGTTTATCCCAACGCTGCTTTAATGAAGAGCCATCGTCAGACATGCGCTGTCCTGATCCACAAGCCTCAATCCTTCTGTGAATCGACCGATTGCATCTTTAGAGAGCAGTGGCATCAGAAGACATGCTGAAGAGCAAACATGAGCTGCTTCCCAGTGTGGTGTTGTTCACATGCGTCTCAGTCTGCATGCTCTGGCAGCACAAATCAAGTTCTAGTCAAATCTACTTGAAGGAACAGTATGTTTCTTTACCAATAGAGGGCACGTGTATTCACAACAAACAAATGCATATTGAGATGATGCATGGGTGTGGAATCATGGGTCTCCGACAGAAATCCTGATTTAAAAGGGTAGTCCACCCCAAAATGAAGCTTCACTCACTATCAACCCTCCCTCATTGCAGCACACTATGGCAGTCAATAGTCTGCTGAGCAAGACTACTCAGAATATAACGTTCCCACAGGTTTGTAGTAAAGTGATGGCACAGTGTGGGCGAACTCTTCCTCTGAGCAGTGATGTAATGCTGTCTAACACACACCAACACACCCTGTCAAGATTTAAAGAGATGAAGACAACCATCCGAGATCTTCCAGCACACTCCATACACAAATACACTCCAGTCCACAGCTATTACTAGCAGATGCAAACACATCTAGATTTCTGAAAGGACACTACGCACATATATAGAGCTACTTTGAAATGATAATCATGGTGAAAATCTCAGTACTAATCAGCTTGAGTTTGTGTGTGTAATAATGTTTTATGCCACTGGTTTAGTAGTTTGTGTAGGAAAAGCTCATCCTGATTGCGCTATGTTAGAGCCATTTCTGTCTTGGTGGATTTCAGGGTCTTTGCCACTGCCCCTCTGCTTAACTGAAGTTTAAAATATGCTCACTGTAGCTCATGTAATAGCATACTGAATAATGACCCTGTTCTCAGTGCTGTTGAGCTAGTTTGCATTGATTCTGTCACTTCTCTAATGTATAATGTGTATTAGAATAAGCACAATACAGGTAAAAGTGTCTCGACTGGAACTGAACCTGCAGAGCTGTGAACTGTGATGGAGCAGGACTGAAGCGCTGCCCAGTAAAGCAGCACATGGCTCATTTATGCTAGTCTAGTCGTCTTCTTTAGTTGACAGTTAGCTGGAGTTACACTACATTAATGCCTGTCATGTGCCCTCTCTGTACATGTGCTATTGCATAGTGAAGACGACTGCATCATTCACAAGTCTCTGTTCTGTTTACACCCGGGGCTTTTGTCAAATGCAATCACAGGTGAGCGACTCTAAACACAAGTGTAAACGGGATCTACTGTGTTGGAGCTCAGCTCTGCTGTTATTATACAGCTGCTCGAGTAGTTTGTGTGGGAAAGACGGCACTGACCTGAGGTCTTTTACCTACAGTTGTAAACAGAAACTACATGTTGTGCGTGTGTGTGTGTGTGTGTAAATGCATTCAGTCGCTCCACACGGTTTGGGATGGAAGATGTGAACGAGCCTTAACAAGTCAGTTTGATGAAGCAGTTGAAATGAGCAGACCTTGAGTTCTCCTTTAGCCACTCTGAAGGCCAGCTCCGTCACGCTGCCGGCCGCCATGCGGGAAGCTGTAGACGTGTGCATCTCATTCCAGATGGTGTCATTGTCCACCTGCACAAACACGAGCAGAGTTAGCAAAGAAACCTACTCGGAGGAACAGCATGGCCACTAGAGGGCGTTTACTCATGACAAACAACAGCATGTGTTGATGATGTGTGGGTCATGGCAGATGTGGGGTTACGGGACTACTGAAATCATGTTGATGATGAGTGAAGTCTTCAACACCTATTATTATGCCAGTATGAGCAGAGGAAGACTGAGAGAAGAGAGATGCTGCAGTCAATGTTGCGGTGACGCCTTTATTCTGTAAGTTAGCATTATTCTGCTTACACACACACACACACACACACACACACACACACACACACACACACACACACACACACACACACACACTAACTGTTAATTTCTCTGGACTTCTCAACACATTTGGGATGATGCGAGTGCATATATCCACAAACACTACATTACACTGCTCTATGCACTGCAGAAATGCTGATCTTAAGAGTGTCAGTCTTGTTTCTAGTGCAGATATCTACAATATCTTAAATCAAGAAGCATTTTCTAGACATGTTAGAGAATATAATGAGTCAAAATGAAGAGTTTCTCTTTAATATAAGCAGAATAATCTGACACTGGGGAGGAGAGGTCATCGTGTTCTTGATTTACCACTCATTCTCTCTCCTCATTGTCAGATTATTCTGCTTGTTTTCAGGAGAATCTCCTCATTTAGACTCTTTATTTCTGAAAACAGCGCTACATTTATCACTCGTCTAGAAAAAGCTTCTTGATGTAAGAGTGTTTTAGCTATTTAAAGTAGAAGCGAAACACAAACGCCCAGTAAGAGCAGCATTTATTATTGAACAAATCGTCCTGTATTTACTCTTTATTGCAGCATGATGAGCCCCACAGCTGCTGGCTCACACTGCTTCATGTGCATTAAACCCAAATCATTTGGTGAAGGTTTCTCAGTGTAGACGCCTCCACCCAAACTCTGGCTCTCGTAATCCCCCAGCGCCGCGCACATGACAGATAATGGATGTCAGTCACCCATCCTGCCAGAAGCACATGATGTAGCTGGATTGTGCTGGCGTACACGAGCACATTTATCATCATGACAGCCGCGATCAGCGTGCATAAATCTGCAAAGCCGCAAACAGCGGTTCAGCTGAAGGGCATGACGGATGCCAGCGGTACACACTGCTCAACGGGCACTTCTGGAAAAACGTCAGCGCTTAGACCGATCAAACTCAAACACTGCAGAAACACTGCCTTCACTAGTGTCTGCCTCGGTCTGGAGCAAACATCTACACACTCTTACATCAAGAAGCATTCTCTAGACCAGCAGAGCAGACGGAGCTTTTCAGACGTCATGAGGAGAGTTTCTGCTAACCTGCCAATGGGGACGCAGAATAATCTCATGTCAAAATGAAAGACTTTTTGAAGGGCGGCATGGTGGCGCAGGGGTTAGCTCTGTGGCCTCACAGCGCTCAGGTCACTGGTTTGAGTCTCGGCTGGGTCAGTTGGTGTTTCTGTGTGGAGTTTGCATGTTCTCCGCGTGTTAGCGTGGGTTTCCTCCGGTTGCTCCGGTTTCCCCCACAGTCCAAACACATGCGCTATAGGGGAACTGATCAACTACACTGGCCGTAGTGTATGAGTGTGTGTGTGAATGAGTGTGTTTGGGTGTTTCCGAGTACTGGGTTGCAGCTGGAAGAGTACTGTGTAAAACATATGCTAGACTAATTAGTGGTTCACTCTGCTGTGTTGACCTCTTTCTCAGCCTGTGAAAATGAATGAATGAAACCAGTATTATTCACCACTGCATCTTATTCGTTTTTGATAAGGTTTGTGTGTGTGTTATGTTGTGGGTACTAAATGTCCCCACAAGTATAGCAGTACCAGTAAATGTTGACCTTGCGGAGTCATTTTTTGGTCCCCATAAGGAAACGGCCTCTAGAAAATGCTTCCTGACTGGAGAGTTAGTGTAGATCTAGAATCGGGACTCTTCTCTCCTCTGTTTGTTGTGGTGTACTTTAACCATCTCACTCTTTAAGCTAATCAATAAACTGAGCATTACAGAATCAGAGGGATCAGTACCGGCTGATGATGCAGATGGAGACGCTGCAGGATTATGACTCGATGTGTTTACGCAGCTCTATTAGTATAACGGTCAGTCATGCGAGCTCCAGTATTTACATGCTTATTTTTGTTGTAAGCATCCACAAGCTGAAGTGTGTTACGAGTTACTCAACGTAAACTCCACTTCAGCAACACACTGAGGGCCGACGCTATAAATAGATGTGCTGTTAAGCGTCATGCTAATGGCATGTTTAAATATTGGGTGTGTGTGGTCTGCATATTGACATAAACACAGCCTCTCACCACCGCGCCGGCAGATCACCATACTAAACATCCATTTTCCTTCAGCTTAGTGCCTTATTTATGAGAGGTTGCCACAGCGGAATGAACCGTCAACTATTCCAGCATATGTTTGACACAGTGCATGCCCTGCCAGCTGCAACCCAGTACTGGGTAAAACATTGGTTTTGTCAATACAATAATCTCCCACTAATTATAACCCTTGTTCACACAACCTCTCATACTAAATGAGCCGAGCGCTCCAAAAGAGGACAGAAACAGTCACACAGCGATCTCCTGACTAACACACCGGCTCTCCAATGATTCCTTCAGTTTGACCGAATGTTTAATGAAGAGTCGTCTCAGGGAGTGATGCGGGCATTAGCTCAGGCACACATTGCACAGGAGGAGGAGACTGCTTCATTTGCAAGTCTTATTCAGAGTTTCAGTCTCGTTTCTGGTCTAAAAACCTAAACATTCTTAAATCTTGAAGCATTTTCTAGACAAGTAAAACATATAGTGTCGTTTCAGCAAAATAATGAGTCCAAATAAAGAGAGTTTTCCCTCCAAACAGGCCGAATAATCTGACAATAGGGGAAGCAGAATAATCTCGCTTTCTCTTTGGCATGAGATTATTCTGCTTCCTCCATTGGCAGATTATTTTGTATGTGTTCAGGAGAAACTCTCTTTATTTATGTTAGTGTGCTTGTCTCGAAAACGCTGCTGGATTTAAGAGGTTTCAGGTATTTGGATGACCAATAAGAACAGCATGTTTCAGGGTGTGAGCTGATCAGGGCTCCTGCAGACTCTGTGCATTGATTAATCTTATATGAGTCTGTGTCTGCACTACAGCTAAAGTAGCTGATTGCTTCATACTCCAGCTATATTTCATTAAACTATTAAAAATAACTGCTAGATTGTTCCGAATCTATGTTCATTCATGTTAGCAACACGCCTTTATTACTCTCGTTTGTCATGACAGTTGATGATTTGGGTCATGTGACTCATATAGGTGCATATAATAGTGTGTATCCATGCATTTCAGTGCAGTGGGAGAATTCAGGGGTTGAGACAGCCCTGATCAGTGCACTAAGTAGTGAACAAGGGTGCTGATTGAGATTGAGACGCACCCAAACATATCTCACTGAACGAGACTCAAAGGTCATATCTTAATGTAAAAACTGAACCGTGTGCTGGATCTGAGGAGTAATGCCTGCGTCCAGATCAGACAGAGCTCATCATCAGCCAGTAAAGTGGTCTTGATGGTGCAGGGCAGTGTTATGGGGTGGCCATGAGAAGACAGAATCCGCTTTTATTTCCCCTTTTGTTTGTTGCCCTGCTCCCCGCATATTCCTTCTCTCTTTTCTCCTTCATTTTCCCCTCATCCTTTTTTTTCCTCTCCTCAACTTGCATTGCTTGTGGTTTGGCACTGGGAACAATGAGAGGCTGGAATTTCTTTTATCCTTCATGGCACATATTGTTCCAATCACTCCACATGGACCTGCTCTGAGCCCATCGGCCCAGTCGACTCTTCAACATTTGCTCTGCGCTCTACTGCCCTGTAGACTGTGCTGAGATCAGCGCTCTGACCTCAGAAGAGTCCAGCATTCACTATATATCACACTATATAGATAATGCAGTTGTCTATAGTCAGATTATTCTGCTTGTTTTAAAGAGAAACTCACTCAGTTTAGTCATATTACTTCTTAAATTAAGACTATGTGTTGTGCTGGTCTAGAAAATGCTCACTGATTTCAGAATATTGAGATATTCAGACTAGAAACAAGACTAACTCGCTGTTGCAGTGATTCAGTGTTGAGTCTGGATTATAGTTGAGCAGGAGACACAGAGCTCATCTGACTTATAGAGTCACTGCAGAGCTCAACCAACATAGAGTGAGCGCTCATCTGCGTGTGTGTGTGTGTGTGTGTGTGTGTGTGTGTGTATGTGTGTGTCTGTGTGTGTGTGTGTGTGTGCGTGTGCGTGTGAGTGTGTGTGTGTGCGTGTGAGTGTGTGTGTGTGTGTGTGTGTGTGTGTGTGCGTGTCCTCTAATGGAGCAGTTCAGAAGAGTTTCCAACATTTGGGCAAGAAAAGGTATGATGTTTGGGGTGTATCAGAGATTAATGGTACCTGATTATGTGCACAGTGGGTTTGGGCAGTATTCAGACGCCTCTACATGTTTCACTCTTGGTTATTTTGCATTTAAATTGACTGTTTTCCTCATTAATGCACACACAGCAGCCCAAACTGACAGAATAACACAGAGCTGTAGACCAGTGTAGTTGATCAGTTCCCCTATAGCGCATGTGTTTGGACTGTGGGGGAAACCGGAGCACCCGGAGGAAACCCACAGCAACACGGGGAGAACATGCAAACTCCACACAGAAACACCAACTGACCCAGCCGAGGCTCGAACCAGAGACCTTCTTGCTGTGCTAACCACTGAGCCACCGTGCCGCCCATAGTATTTCTTTGCAAAAATAAGCACATACTTTTAGTCTGTGGTGTGAGCATGCGGACGCAGCGAGTGTGTGTTGGTGTGTGTTTTCACTTACCCCGACTCCCCCGCAGGGCAGCATGACGAACATCCGCTGTGACAGAATGCCTGTTGGACACACAGTGACATGCAGCAGATTAGCTGTCATTCTCACACTCCACACACACACATCCAAGCCTTTAGTCACGGAGAGTGTGTGTGTGTGTGTGTGTGTGTGTCTGCTGTGAGAAATGAGGTGTTGTGCTGGCCAAGACTGCAGTTGACTCACGTCTATCTGTGTGTGTGTGTGTGTGTGTGTGTGTGTGTGTGTGTGTGTGTGTGTGTGTGTGTGTGTGTGTTACCGGCTAGTTTGCGGTTGTCCAGTTTGAGTCTGTTGAGCGGGTTGGTGCCGTACAGCAGGACGTGTCTCTCCGTGTGCACAGACTGCAGCTCCTCTAGGGTGGCTTTTCTCCCTCGAATACTCTGAAGAGGAAGCAGAAGACATCAAACAGCGTCAGTGTGTGCTTCAGTGTGAGTGTGTGTCGATGCTTCTGTCAGTCTATGTGGCTCCTGATCTAGAACTCCACATCTATAATCCTCTTAGTCTATGCTGACATGATCTTCAGCAGCTCAAACACTCTAATGGCTAATGGACAGACGGCTGCTTCTCACTCAGGCCTGCTGTTTATGCTAATGAGATAGACACTAGTGGGCGGGGCTTTCCCCCTCTGATGACACGTACAAAGGGAGAATGTCAATCAAAGTGTTTCTGCATCACGCACGCACGCACACGCGCACACACACACACACACACACACACACACACACACACACACTGCTGGGGTGAGTTGCATAGAGCGTTTTCCCCCTTTAAAGTCTTCTGATAGTGATGAGGAGTGAAGTTTAATAGAGGAGAATGGAGACACTAGGACTGGCCAACAGGGATGTCATGTGGACCATATCTGCTGTAGATGACTGTGCATGTTAATTAAAGCGTCACATTATGAGGAAAATGCTGACCGGTTAAAGAGTGTTTGGATATTTGGAGCAGAAGCGAGACTGAGCTGTGAGTGAGAACAGCATTGTTGTAATGCGGTGTGTGATGTTTCAGGAGGATCTGGAGCGCCCTCTGGTGGACAGTAGTGGCAGTACCTCACACTGGCCCCTGAGGCCCCTCTCCTGCAGGCGGGACCAGATGCTCTGGATTCTCCCAGCATGCTCTGGGTGACTGCTGTTGTCTCCGCATGTGCACTGGTGCTTCAGCATTTGGGAGTCGTACACCAGACCTGCAAACACACACACACACACACGCGCACACACACACACACACACACATATATACGTATCAGGTCAGTGTGTTTACATGCAGATATTATAGGGTGAGTTCAGTCAGAACTGAAAGTGTCTCGCTCCTCCACTCCTCCACAGCTCATCTCTTACTCTTCAGCTGAGTATTACAGCACATGTTGAGCACGTGGTGTGTGTGTGGTGTGTGGTGTGTGTGTGTGTGTACCGGTAGCGAAGCGTGTGGTGTGTGTGTGTTTGGTGTGTGTGTACCGGTAGTGAAGTGTGTGGTGTGAGTGTGTTTGGTGTGTGTGTGTTTGGTGTGTGTGTGTGGTGTGAGTGTGTTTGGAGTGTGTGTGTGTGTACCGGTAGTGAAGCGCGGCTGGCTCTGCGGGGGCTCTGCTGGCGTGGTGAGGGGCAGGGTTTTTTCAGGCAGTGTCAGTGATGTGGAGGCTGGAGATGACTGTGTTCGGGAGAGCGGCCGGTGCTGTCCGCCGCCGAGCATCATGGGAACCGCCAGCGTCTCCATCTGAGCCGTCTGTCTGCGCAGCTGCTGGAGGTGCTTCTGTGTTTCCCACAGACGCGACTGCAGAGAGAGAGAGAGAGAGAGAGAGAGAGACAGAGAGAGAGAGAGAGAGAGAGAGAGACAGAGAGAGAGAGAGAGAGAGAGAGACAGAGAGAGAGAGAGAGAGAGAGAGAGAGAGAGAGAGAGAGAGAGAGAGAGAGAGAGAGAGAGAGAGAGAGAGAGAGAGAGAGAGAGTTTCAGCGTGATGAAGGATGAGCTGCTGTTGGAGGAGGACACTGGCCTGCACAGCACCCAGAGGGATCTTCAGCCGTTCTCCATTGATTGGCTGAAATTGCTTTACTGTGTTTACAAATGGTTTAAAATGAGATATATCTGATGATGTATAAAAGCTCAAGTGAAGGGTTTGGGTGAAGACGTGATTTTCGTTGTAAATGAATACAGTTACAAAATAAATGAGTAGATAACGATATAAAACATGTTCATTGATTAAAAACTAATATATTATAAATCTCCCTGAAGCATCATGTGACGTTACTGGAGTAATGATGCTGAACATTAAGCTTATCCAGGATAAATTACATTGTCCAGTCATTTAAACGAAACTCACAATACATCCACCTGTTCTGCACTTTTGATCAAATCAGTAAAAGTTTACTTTAAGTTTGTCACTCAGCTGGCACATGTGTGTGTGTAAAATACTCAGTCACTTCTGTGTTGGAACAGCCTGCATTGCCTTATCTTGCATATGTGTTTTGTCATCATGTTGTGTGTGTGTGTGTGTGTGTGAGTGTGTGTGTGTGTTGTCTGACCTGGTTGAGAATGAGTGTGTGTTGCAGGTTCATCTGCTCCTCCTGATTCCCCATTTCTCTCTGAGACTCCGCCCTGCCCCGCCCCTGGTGGGCGTCACCCGCTGCAGGCCCCGCCTCCTCTGAGTCCATGTCCTCTGAGGGGATCTGACGGAGACGCGGCTTCTCGCTCGACTTCTGCATCAGCTGGACACACGCATGCACACACACACACATACACACACACACACACACACACACTGAGATCTAGCATCATGAGTTACGTTAGAGATATAGTATATCCAGGAGAATAAATCTGACAGGTGTATCAGCAGCCTGATGTGAAAATCTTTCACATGATTGTTTGACTCTGGCGTGAGGAGCTTATCAAAAACAACATCACTCTATAATCAGATCTGCAAGGGAAACATGCTTGATTTTAGCTTGTTTAGTACAGCAAGGGATCAGGAACACTTTACAATAGGGGGCATCTAGCTAATGTTAGTTACTGTCTCTGATAACATCAACATTTAGCACGGCTGTGTAAGACAGAAGGCTTTATTCTGTGATAACAACTGTCCTGGATCTGCCCAGCAGGCACACAACATCATCACACACTAACATTAGGTTAGGGTTAGGTCGTGATGTCAGGTGAGACCAACATTCTAGCCAGCGTCTAAGGCGACGTTATTATGACGTCCAATAACGACCTCAAATGACGTTGATGTTTAGTTGATTTTAGGTTGTGTTGGAAAGCGAGAAAAACACAACACCTGATAGACGTCACAGTGGTAATGTCCACAACTCAAGCTGGAACATGAGTAGACAGTGACATCTGCCTGATTTTAGGTTGGACATTAGACATTGACGTGGGCCAGATGTTGGGTTCTGACGTCCCCATGACACTGGGGTACAGCATCAACATGACGTCATGTTGACATCCTGTGCCTGCAGGGTACTTCATGCAGCTCACTACACGGCTACTGCACTACATATACACATCTGACATCAGACATGATGGAGAGCAGTACACAGAGAGCTGACACTGCCTGAACACAGCACATCGCACATCTCAGGGCTGGGCTGCAGTGACATGAAATAAACAGAGCTGATATGCTGTGCTGAGCTGCGTGTGTGTGTGTGTGTGTGTGTGTGTGTGTGTGTGTTCTGAGCTCTGCTCTTACCTTGCCCAGGTGTGTGTTCTGCTTGAGTCTGTGCAGCAGGTGTGTGCTGTGCTGCTGCTGCTGGAGTAGGTGTGGGTGCGGCTGCAGGCGGCCGGGACTCTGCGGCAGCGGCTCTGAGCGTGTGCGGCTCAGCGGTTTATGAGGACCGGACGCACTGAACTGCAGAGGAACCGGACCCAGACCTGGAACTGAACACACACAGAACACACTGGAGTGAGTTAAAGATACACAACAACATTTACTGAAGGAGACCTGTTCTGGCCCTTTATAGATGTAAAGAATATCACTCTCGAGTGAGTGTGTGTGTGTGTGTGTGTGTGTGTGCGTGCGTGCGTGTGTGTGTGTGTGTGTGTGTGTGTGTGTGAGTTGAGAATAACACACAGATAATGTCCTCTGGCTCTCTGAATCTGACCCTTTCATCTAAAACTAGTGGGCGGGGCTTTCCCCCTCTGATGACACGTACAGCAGGAGAATGTCAATCAAAGTGTTTCTGCATCAAGAACAAACACAATTAACTCATGATCAGCATTAGAGACCGCTGCTGGAGATACACACACACACACACACACACACACACACACACACATATTTATATATATATATATATATATGTTATGGTAAAACAGCCTTGTATTCCGGATGTGATTTATCTTCAGTAACTCCCGCTAACTGTTGACTTCAGTGCCATTATTCCCACCAGCAGGACTGTGATGTGTAGAAGTGAGCACTAGATGGCGCTGATGTCGAGTGTATGTTGTTTGACTGGGGTTTGTGTGGGTGTTTCTGTGTGTGTGTGTGAGTGTGTGGGTTTTTCTGTTTGTGTGTGTGTGTTTTTCTCTGTGTGTGTGTGTGTGTGTGTGTGTGTTCTGACCGGCCAGCAGTGGTGTGTGTACGAGTCCTGATGGCTCCAGGATGAGGACGGGCTGCATGAGTGGCTCCTCCACATTCAGAGGGAGAAGAAGCGGAGACGACCCAGACACCAGCGGCACACGACCCAGCTTCAGGGAGCCCAGATCACCCTCCACCTGCACACACACACACATGGGTTTGCTTTTATGAATTGTGGGGACATCACACAGGTTTCCTCTGTCATTACTCTGCGCAGGCTGTGTGTTCTGTGTACTGTAGAGGTTTATATCACCTATATCTCTCCTAAAGCTGAAGTCTGTTGCCGTTTTGTAGCTTATAAACGTACAGTACGGATACTGCCATCTAAAACACTCTAGGCTGAAGGACAATGTCAAATATTGTCAGTAATATTAGCAGTGAGGCAGTGTCAGTGTCAGTGTCAGTGTCAGCGAGTGTGCCGGTGCTGTTCTCCTGCATTACTCCTGTCTCTCTGACTTCAGACAATCAGCATCTCTTTGTGAATGGCTGACAGTGTGGCGTACAGCTCAGGGCAGCTGGTTCTGCTCAGTGTTGATGGTAAATGTGTGTGTGTGTGTGTGTGTGTGTGTGTGTGTGTGTGTGTGTGTGTGTGTGTGTGTGTGTGTGTGTGTGTGTGTGTGTGTTACTGATCTGGACAGAGCATGTGGTCGGGCACCTTGCTGTTCGCAGGCAGGCCGAGTGTGATGGTGGGCAGACTGGAGGAGTTCTGGATGGTGAAGTGAGACAGAGAGCCGTCCTGCAGCAGCAGCCTCTGAGCCTGAACACACACACACACACACACACACACACACACACACACACACACACACACACACACACACACACACACACACACACACACACACACACACATTACACAGGTTTCCATAACACAAACTGTCTCTTCTATACAGATATTCTATATACTGCTTTGCCCCCTCCAACCCTCTATATATCTGTGTGTGTGTGTGTGTGTATCTGTCTGTGCACATGTGTGTGTGCATGTGATGGTTTGTTGCGTGCGAGTGGACGTGTCTCCTGTGTGCAGCTCATCAGAGAGAGTGCATTAATGTGCATGAGTGTGTGTGTGTGTGTGTGTGTGTGTGTGTGTGTGTGAGTGTGTGTGTGTGTGTGTGTGTGTGTGAGTGTGTGTGTGTGTGTGTGTGTGTGTGTGTGTGTGTGTGTGTGTGTGTGTGTGTGTGTGTCCTGCAGCTGTCCTCCGCTGTCCTTCTCCAGTGTCTGTGTTTAAAACATGTCATTATCCTCCAACATGCTCCGCTTCCTCAACACACACCACATGAGTCAACATGAAGAGTTTCCCTTCAGTCGAGCTGCATGATCTGCTGGTGAAGGGAGTCAAATGATCCTGTTTTCACTTATTTAGACTAGAAGCACCCGTTTTCAACATAACTCATACAGACGCAGTGATGTGCTGCACAGCCGGTGTGTTTCAGCCCATGATGAAGTTTAATGGGACTATTGTCCACTTCATACGGTTTCTTTCACAGCAGGATGTTGTAAAGTCACTAAAATATAATCTGTTAAACAGACTCAGCATTCATTCAGTGCTTCAAGAGTAAATGGAGATGAGCGAGCGGTGAGGAGGAGCAGGAGCGGCAGTGACAACACTGGAGGACATGTTCATCATCTACAGCCCTGGAGCGAGTAACGTGAGTTAATGCAGGACTTGTGGTCCAGTCTGAGAGCCACTGTATATCATATATCCATCAGACAGAGCAGATCAGAGATGATTGAAGAAATCAGACCTTAAATCTGTTCATTTTATAGTGAAAGGCTGAGAGTAAAAGACGGTGTACATATATATATGATGCTGTGTCTATAACCCAGACTCAACACTGTGGATCTGCCAGTGTGACGTTTGTGATTGCCAAATCAATGCTGAAATCATACATTGTGCTATATCATATGATAGTGTATTGTGTTATGTTATACTGGCTGTTGTACCTCGTGGGACAGGCTGCTGCTGCTGCTGGACGCCCCGTTCTCAGTGGGCAGACTGTCATTCGGGGAGCTACAGCCGGACACGGGAGTACTGCTGCTGCTGGGGGACGAATCTGACACACACACACACACACACACACACGCGCACACACACACACACACACACACACACACACACACACACACACACACACACACACACACACACACACACACACACACACACACACACACACACACACACACACACACACACACACACAGATAATAGTTAATACACACATAAAAACTAATCATAACAGTGTTAATAACTCATCTCTAATAGCTGATGTGTTTTCTCTTCATCATGATGACAGCACATAATATTAGACTAGATATTCTTCAAGACACTAGTGTTCAGCTTACAGTGACATGTAAAGGCTTCACTGGGGTAATTAGGGTAAAGTTAGGGTAATTAGGGTAAAAAACCATCAAGCTCTACTTGTCTCTTTATATAAAGGCTGTTGTGGTGCTGCAGCTGAAAGTCGTCTCTCATATGGAGAATGAAGCCTCCTGCAGTGCTCAGGTGTGAGTTTCTCTCAGTCTTCATCAGAGTGTGTAAATCTTGATGCTTCTGTGGGTCTCGTCTATCAGATCTGAGCTGTATTCTGTATTCTCTATTGGGTTCGGCTCAGGTGATTGGCTGGGCCATTCTACAGCTTGATTGTCTTTCTCTGGAAGCATCTGAGAGTCTCCTCGGCTGTGTTTTGGATCATTGTCTTGCTGAAATGGCTTCATCTTCATCCTCCTGCTGATGTAGATGTTGGACTGAAGCAGCTGATCTTCATTTACACTGAGGAAGGGCAGAGGCTTGCAGAAGAACTACTGACAGATTTCAGCTGCTGTCTGGGCTTTCACTGCCCAATACACCTTCCTTTCTTCATGTGTTCAATAATTATTCCCTGTGTCATTTCAGTTTATTCAGTATATTAAAACTTCACTTGTACACTGATTACATTAGTCTTCTTTTCATAGACTGTGTGGATTTCTTTGGTTGTTTTCAACATTCAGAGAAAATATCGAGTCAGCAGCTTTAGAAATAGTGTTTTCTGAGAAAAACGGTGACGTGTTGAACACTTATTTCCTCCGCTGTAGATGAAATTTAAATATGAACCTGTGTGTGTCATGTGTGATTAGCATAAACTGCAACATATCACATTTCTACATGTGTGTGTGTGTGTGTGTGTGTGTGTGTGTGTGTGTGTGTGTGTGTGTGTGTGTGTGTGTGTGTGTGTGTGTGTGTGTGTGTGTGTTTGTGTGCGTGTGTGTGTGTGTTATTACCGAGTGCATCAGGAGTGCGGTGTTTAACGGCGGGCGGTGCGCTCTCCTTGCGGGTCAGAGGACTCTTGCGGGTGTTCAGGTGCTTCTTTAATTTATGCTTCACCTTCAGGTTGGGCTCAGAGGCTGAAAAACACGAACAAAAAGCCAGCATGCTCAACAAAACACTCCGGAGACCTGTGTGCTTCAGCTTTCAGGAAAACACGCATGACGAGACGTGTTGATGCTTAAAGAAGAAGCCATACATGATGACCAATAACAGCCCTGCATGCGAATCAGTGTATACTACACCATCAATGAAACACACACCACAAACAACCAGCAAGTGTGTGTGTGTGTGTGTGTGTGTGTGTGTGTGTGTGTGTGTGTGTGTGTGTGTGTGTGTGCTGGACATACTTGCTCTCCTCAGCGGTGGTTCTTCTGCTCCATCACTGAGAGCTGGTTTAGTGGAGGACAGAAGCGGCTGTAGGGGAGCGCTGGGATCTGGAACCAGCTCCCTGTGGAAACACACACACACCACACACCACACACCACACACACACACACACACACACACACACACACACACACACACACACACACACACACACACACACACACACACACACACACACACACACACACACACACACACACACACACACACACACACCACACACACAACACTTCTCTTAAAAGCTGGACTAAATGTGTGCGTTTTTATGTGTGTGTGTGTGTGTGTGTGTGTGTGTGTGTGTGTGTGTGTGTGTGTGTGTGTGTGTGTGTGTGTGTGTGTGTGTAGTGAGTGTTCTCTGACCGGTAGGCGACAGACGGGCTGCTCAGCGGGTTGGAGTTGGTTCTCTCCAGCACGGCCTGCTGCTTCTGCTTCTTCAGGATCACCTGAGCCAGCTTCTGCTTCACCAGCGCACTGGCCACTGCACCTGTCAATCACAACCACCAGCCAATCACATCAGCTCTTTTCAGAAGAGCTACAGACGCCTGTGTGACAGATGTGAAACAGCAGTGTGTGTGTGTTGCGAGTGCTGGTCAGGTGTGTGTGTGCTTCAGTGTGAGTGTGTGTTGATGCTTCTGTCAGTCTATGTGGCTCCTGATCTAGAACTCCACATCTATAATCCTCTTAGTCTATGCTGACATGATCTTCAGCAGCTCAAACACTATAATGGCTAATGGACAGACGGCTGCTTCTCACTCAGGCCTGCTGTTTATGCTAATGAGATAGACACTAGTGGGCGGGGCTTTCCCCCTCTGATGACACGTACAGCAGGAGAATGTCAATCAAAGTGTTTCTGCATCAAGAACAAACACAATTAACTCATGATCAGCATTAGAGACCGCTGCTGGAGATACACACACACACACACACACACACACACACACACACACACACACACTGCTGGGTCATTAAGGTCATTTCTGCGTAATATGCGCACATTACAGCAGTGTGTGATAGGATTATTCCTCCAGCAGAAGCCACAGGTCATGTAGCTGGTTTGTGTTGCTGTAAGCGGCCGGTCAGTGACAGTAAGTGCCCTATATAGGGCGTCAGGGTTCCCGTGTTCAGAGGAGACTCCTCGCATCTGTTTTAAACACAGAGTTCTGTTTTTACTCTCAGAGCCGCTTCCTGAGGCAGCCGTGGCCCAGTTCAGCTGAGGCCAGAGACAATCAGATGCACGTCTGTCAGCTCAACCGGTGCATTACTAAACCTCTTAAACAGCCTCCATCTGACTTTTACACACTACAAACTACAGTTTATTAATAAACACCATTCACAATCAAGTCCAGGGCACTGAAAACTAGGTGAAAACAGCAGAAACCCTCTCTCTCTGTCACTTCTGTGCTGATAACATGGACAGTTGAGTGTAGTACTCTCCCTGCCTCACTGTTCAGCTGTTTGGCCTCAGAGGGATCATTTACATGTGTGTGTGTGTGCGTGTGTGTGCATGTGCGTGCGTGTGCGTGCGTGTACGTGTGTGTGTGTGCGTGTGTGTACGTGTGCGTGCGTGTGTGTGGGTGTACGTGTGCGTGTGTGTGCGTGCGTGCGTGCGTGCGCGTGTGTGTGTGCATCCGTGACTCACTCTGCTGACTCTTGTCCTTGTGTTTGAGCTGCTGGAGCTGCTGTTTGGCCTGCTCCTGGTCTTGGAGATGCTGCTCCATGTTATACTGCTGTGAGGAGGAGAGGAGACAGTGTGACTGATCACAGAACAGTGGAAGAGCCTCACACACAGCCTGGAG
>NC_141043.1:107500-187500 GCF_052040795.2 Danio rerio
ATTTATCATATAAACATTTGCACAAAACATAGTTTCCAAAAGCTTAGAAAAAACGTCCTTTTTCATGAAAAGTGTATAAACATGAAATAAATTATAACATGAATATATTTATGACCTTAAAATGATAATTAATAATTAAATTTATAGCTTAAATTTTTATAGCTTAAATTTATAGCTTAAATTTCATTTAAACTGAATTTAAAATTCAGTTTAAATGAAATTTAAGCTATTAACCATCTTCAATATGTTTTAGCACATTTTAAAATAATAAAATACTTTAGTGCTCATTTAATGCAGAAATATTAGTGAGGAAACTCCTCCAGAATCCCGTTCCTCAAACACATTCATATTAAACACAGATAATTCAGCCTCTCCAGATCACGTGACTGGATAAGCAGCAGATAATGGGGCTGCAGAGCCTCTCCAATGCTGCTTCAGCCTCTCTGAATCCTCCAGTGATGGGTTCAGTGACTCATTAGACTGATCAGAGTTCAGACGGCAGGAATCTGAACGCAAGATAATCACATGACAGTGTGTGTGTGTTATCGTGTGTGTCATCTGCTGATTTACTGGGAAAATAACAGCGCTTGAGCAACTTCCAGCATTAGCGAACAGAGGAACGATGCTTCACGCACTCGTCTGCACTGCTGTCCTCATCTTATGCAGGTAGAGGAGGTCTGGCAGAGCCCTATTATGACTGCTTTATTTTGTGTTCCTCGTGACCTGGGCTGTCTAGAACAGCGTCAGCTTTAAAATAAGACAAAGCACTTCATTTAGTTCATTTTCCTTTCTGCTTAGTCCCTTCATTAATCACAGATCACCACAGCGGAATGAACCAACAACTATTCCAGCAACCTATCACTGGGAGACATCCATACACACACACACACACACACACACACTGAGGGGTGTCCTGACACACTCGCACACACTCCAGGATCTCCACACACTCTGTTTAGGATCCTGAAATGGAGACGAGGAGCATCTTGGCAGAGCAGCTCTGGATGCCAAACGTGCTTCGGGTTCTTGCTTTCCTGAACTCTCAACATGAAGTGCTTTCCTCCCGCACACACACTTACACACACACACACTTACACACACACACACACACACGCACACACTCCAGGAAGCATCTCGCCTCCTGCTCTTCTTCTCCTACTCCTGTTCTCAGCTCATTCCCTGTGTTCGGCTCAGTGTGACACCACTGAGCCACCTTGTTTAGGTTATTTATTTGTGGAATATGTATATTACACACACACACACACACACACACACACACACACACACAACAACAACAACAACAACAACAACAACATCCACAACATCCACAATTACTTTGGATCATGAGTGTGTGCGCGCGCGTGTGTGTGTGTGTGTGTGTGTGTGTGTGTGTGTGTGTGTGTGTGTGTGTGTGTGTGTGTAATCTGCTTCTCAGGAAACAGTGACTGTGTGTATATGGGTGTGAGAATGCTGCTGGTTGCAGTTGGGAAATGTGAGAAATGACTGTGGTAAAGCTGCGGTAAAGCTGATCACTGTGCTCTATATTTATAGAAAGTAACTACATTCAGAAAATAATGAATATAATTATAAATATGAATATAGATATCAGGGCTGGGCACTATAAAATAAAAGTGGAGTCCAAACACATGCGCTTTCTGTGCTCCTGATCAGTTCTGAGCACAGTAATTCTCAGAAGTCTGATGAATACGGGCCCGGATCTCTGCATTGTCAGTAATCCACATCAGCAGATGCCCCTTCACACGACTGAAGTCTTTGACTAGCTCATAGCAACATCTCTCCTACATGAGAAGTACACTGTTTTTCCAGTAATGTCCGCCATTAAACTGCTGTTTGCCTGTGTTCAACATGCCAGTGCCATGCTAGGCTGTAGTCAGGCAGTTGCTGAGGTGGCTCAAGAGTTTTTAGCGCATAACTGTGCTAGGCTGTTGCTGTGAGTGGTTGCCAGGTGGTCATATACTGGCCAAAAGCCCAAATATCCAACAAGTTGCCAGATTGGCTCACACTGTTTGATCATCCAGCACAGGTCTTTCCTCTTCAGTACCACAGTGTTCGTTCATTCATTCGTTTATTTATTTATTTATTTATTTATTTATTTATTTTCCTTCAGCTTATTCCCTTATTTATCAGTGGTCTCCACAGCAGAATTCCACCAACTCTTCCAGCACACACAGCACAGCCACATCAGATGTGTGGAGCACAGCATTGTCTACAGTGTGCTCGGCGATGGCTGGTTTAAACTGTGTATGTAAATAGAGTTGAACTGAATATGCTAGTGTGGAACCGGTAATGAACACTAATCCAGGTTTCATTAACATTACAGCTAAGTACAGCTGAAGTCAGAATTATTCACCCTACAGCATTTATTCTTCTTCAGATATTCCCCAGATGCTGTTTCTCAGATTGAGGAGTTGTTCTCAGTGTTTCCTCTAATGTTTGTTCTTCTGGAGAAAGTCTGATGTGTTTTATTTGGGCTAGAATAAAAGCAGTGTTTAATAGTGTTAAAGTCATGTTAAGCTCAATATTATTCACCCCTTCAGCAATATTAGTGTTGAATTGTCTCCAGAACACACCATCATGATTAGAGATGTGTTGAAGAAATCTGCTGAACAGACATTAAGGGTAACACTGACTCTGTTCATCTGTAGATGGTGACAGCAGTGAGTGTGAGACAGTGTGTGTGTTCATTTCTCAGTGAGACAGAAATAAAGCAGCAGTTCCAGTGTATAGCACACTCCCACTGCCACCCGCCCGCCCACCCGCCCGCCCGCCGCACACCCGGACCTGTCGGACCAGCACAACCAGTTTACAAGACCTATCCAGCCATGTGTGTGTGTGTGTGTGTGTGTGTGTGTGTGTGTGTGTGTGTGTGTTGTTATAGTGAAATGCTGACGAGCTCCTGAACAGATCTAGAATAAAGCCTGCAGGTGTGATCAGGTGTGAGCTGCGCTATAGAGGAAGTCATAATCACTCTCCAATCAAAGCTTCCTGTTCTCTCTGTGACTTTACCAACACGACTGAATGAATCATCAATGAAGCCTGTGTTCATACTGCGCTTACAACACTCACCCTTTCAGGCTTTGGTCCTAATCATGGTGTTTTGGTGATTGTCGCTTTAAATGCAAATGAGATTGAGCTCTTTTCAGAAGAGGGCGGAGCTACAGATGCCTGTGTGTCAGCATAGCGGCAGACTTAAAACTCTAATGACGGACAAACGGCTGCTTCTCACTCAGGGCTGCTGTTTATGCTAATGAGATGGGGAGATGGGCACTAGTGGGCGGGGCTTTCCCCCACTGATGACACCTACAAATGGAGAATGTCAATCAGTCTGCTGGCTAGTGATGCGAGTCAGAATGGGAAATGGAGAACAATACTGAGTGAGCAAACCTGAGACACTCCAAAAACACACCGGACTGTGAGTGTGTGAGTGTCTGTTGTTGGGTGTGTGTGTGTTTGTGTATGTGTGTGTGAGTGTGTTTTTCTATATTGTTGAGTGTGTGTGTGTGTGTTTGTGCATGTGTGTGTAAAGTGTGTGTGTGTGTGTGTGTGTGTGTGTGTGTGTGTGTTGCTGTTATTCTGTGTAATGAGCCTGTAGCGGCGCTGCTGTTGCGCAGTGCTGCTTCTTCTTCTCTAGCTGAGACGTCTTCAATGGCCTCTGTTGTCGGCTCTGTTCATCTGACAGCAGGGCAGGGCTGATCCCGCTTCCTCAGGGCAGGCCAGAGTTCAGCAGCTGGATTCCTGAAGGGCTTGATTCGGTACGGTGGCTGATGTGGGTCAGAAGGTCAGCGTGGGCATCGTTTGATGTGATGATAGGGGGCGGTGTGTGTGTGTGTGTGTGTGTGTGTGTGTGTGTGTGTGTGTGTGTGTGTGTGTGTGTGTGTGTGTGTGAGTGTGTGTGTGTGAGTGTGTGTTAGTGTGTGTGTGTAACGTGACTGCTGTTTATCACCTGCTCTCACAGACCTGCTCTCCATCACTCCATATCTCTATAAGCAGTGTGTGTTTCTGAGTGTGCCTCACACAGGTGAGTGGGCTTGATAAACCACCTGTAGAAACACCATATGCACCGCACACTCAAACTCCATCCCAGCAGGACTCAGACAGGAGAGCAGTGTTTCCCTGTGGATGGACCACTGCTGATCGGCTCTTCTGCAGTGTTGTTCTTCTGGATGTTCAGTAGAATCCGTCTCAGCTCATGTGTGTACAGCCCATGTGTAGTCAGCAGCCGCTATAGTCAGATCACAGCTCCAGTGTGTCAGGATTAGAGGTTTAGGTCTGTGTGTATATGTTCTGGAGTTATGTGAGAACAGCAGGCGTAAAAAGCACTCGTGAGAGAAATCTGAGATCTGTAAAAGTGCACACAGCGCCCTCTGGTGGATTCACGAAAACAAAAACTGAAAAAACAGCAGCTCCTGAGACATATTTAGCGCTCTCCAGAAATGTATACAGGGGTACATAATCTGAATGAGCCTGAGCTGCGAATATAGTGTAACATGACTGAAATAAATGCTGTGTGTCTGATGCTTCAGGCGGTGTAACCCAGCGTAATATACATACAGGGCAGGGTTTGCTGATCAGGAGTATGGTGTTTTAGTGTAAACCTACTGATGTGGTGGAGTGTGAATGGAAATGAATTATGCGATCAGAGAAAGGCATGAAGAGAGCAGCTGTAAACAGCCTAAACGCTGAGCAGGACACGAGATAAGAGGAGTGAGAGCATCTGTGCACTGCCAAGACATCAAGAACAAGCCCTGACTGCTGTGTGCTCTGTCATCACACCTAAGAGTGTGCTGAGTGACACACACACACACACACACACACACACACACACACACACACACACACACACACACACACACACACACACACACACACACACACACACACACACACACACACACACACACACAGAGCTGGGTAATGGGCTCTGCAGATACCGTATCTCTGCAGCTTTAGGCTGTGTTCAGCATCAGTGGAGATGGAGCTCTGAGTGTCTCTTCTTCACTGTGCTTTGATGATCTGCAGCTAATGTGGCATTTCAAGTTCTCAAACACACATTTAGGCAGAGAGAAACGCTGGTGGACCGGCCGCCGGTGAACACGGCCGTGTGGAAATCTTGCTGATGCTTGATTTTCATTTGGGTTTTATAAGTGTGTTGAGCGAGAGATTAAACCAGCCTCATGAATATTCATTTCAAGTCAAGCCACTCTGGATTGAAGACATGACTGGAACATATAGCACATATTCAATACAAATGCCTTACTTGACACTCAGAAAAACACTCAGCAGAGCTGAATACCCCTGGCATGGTTAAGGTTAGGGGGGCCTGGAGCTGTGGGGGTCTGAGTGTTTAACCTGCGATGTTCCTGTAATAACGGTCCTGAGAAAGTGGACTGGTGTGTGTGTTCTCCTGTCAGCACTCTGACCTCTGTTACAGCATCTATATCTGCCCCGATCAGCCAGATGAAAGCCTTCTCAGTGTGTGTGCGAGCGCTCCGAGCTTCAGAGAGAGAGATCTGAAAACCTGACACTCCTGAGAAAGAAACTCAAGAAGCCCACGGTCAGATCCAGCCGCAGAACGCTGCGAACACAGGCCAGCATCACGTGAGGAGACGCACCAATCAGGATCATCCAGGGCCAGACTTTCATTCATTCATTCATTCATTCATTTGCTTTTCGGCTTAGTCCATTATTAATCAGGGCTCGCCACAGCGGAATGAACCACCAACTTATCCAGCACATGTTTCACACTACAGTATAAACATCGGCATGTTAGTCAGTAACATCACTGAAATGAATATGAAAGGGGATAAATATATATTGCACATATCTTCACCGGCTAAAATAATCAGCAGAAATCTGTGGATTTCCACACGTGCAGATTGCATATGGGTCCAGCAATGAGGCACGAGATAACTGTGAACAGCATTAATTAAACTAAAGTGTTAGCTACTAGCCTTTCATTTACAAAACAAGAAGATGCTTGTTTTTCAGTGTCATGTGCACATCCTAGTCATGTCAGAGTTACTGTGCCATTAAATGCACACCATTATTGATTTATTGATTATTGATTTAAAAGAGAGCTATTCTTTATACAAGCTGTAAACTGCCTCTCTGCTGTGCCTAGAGTGTGTGTGTGTGTGTGTGTGTGTGTGTGTGTGTGTGTGTGTGTGTGTGTGTGTGTGTGTGTGTGTGTGTGTGTGTGTGTGTGTTTGAGCTGAGGTCCTGAGAAAGTGGACACACACACACACACACACACACACACTGGGGTCAAACCCCGCATGTAAAAGTCATTCTGTGTATTAGATGCTCTTTAATCACAGTCGATCACAGCGACTCTTGCTCTTGGACATGTCTGTTTCCAGCTTAGCCAGGTCTTGATCAGTTCCCTCGAGCGTGAAGGCCTCAATGTTAGTTTATGCACAATGAAGTTCATTAAAGCGTTGGGAAAGCAGCTCTTTGTTTCTCCGTGTGGCTCAGTTGTTCTGTTGACTATCGCTAGATTGAGATGCCATTTCAGATTTGCGCAGACATACACAAATGAGTTCACTTGATCCGCTTTCATTTACATGCACAGCTTTGGTAACTGGATGTGATCTGGGAACCTGCTTTGCTTAAGGCCGGATGGACTGTCTGTTTATAGTAATACATGACAAGCTCTTTGGTATGGAAATGTGTCCGGCATAACGTCACTTCATCATGACACATTCCCCATCACACTCATTACAGCACCATTCTGCCAGATTTGCCCACTGGATCAGATTATAACTGTGTTTTTGGGGCCTAAAAGTTAAACATTCAGTGTGTTTGGAAAACTACAGTAGATCATTACTGACTGAACTACACACAGCAGGAGATCAGGAGCAGCGGTCAGCTTCTAGCTCTCTGTGTGACTGAACCTGTTCTCAGAACTGTAGTGTCTCACGATGACCGCCCGGATCATGTGCGGAGGAGTTTCTCTTGTACCTGAGAGTGAGTAAACGTTGTGCTCTAAGATGAGGTGTTACGGCTGATGGTGCAGTATGAAAGACTCCAGCACCGCTTGTGTAACTCTGAAAGCGTAGCACACACTTATACTGCATTACGACATTACATTATCATTGATAAAGTACAGTAATGACCCCATCAGGCTGACGGGACGCATACTTTCTGTACAAAACAGTCAAAAATCACATTTCATAAGGCATCAATAAATAATGTGCATGGGTCTGGTGGCAATACAGATTTCTTAATGTTTACAGAGAACAGTTCATGTGCGTTTCAGACGTTTGTTTCTGGACCCTGTCTCATTAGGCCAGTTAGCACGGTTCGTCTGGCATATGTGAATCCAGCAATCCTGCTCTGATCCGCATCGGTCTGACATCGCCTGAATGAGGGTTAAATGAGGACTGAAATGCACTCCGGAGCGGATCGATTGTAGTGAGAAAGGGAAAGGATCTGATGAACTGGTGAAGCAGGCTATATCTCTGTGTGTTACGGGTTTGTACTGGACACGGCTGTATGAGGAGAGAATGACGGGATCGTTTTTCACCATTGTTTTTGTAATTTTGTGCTATGAAAATGACTCATTTAATTTGCAGAAATTTGCAGACAATTTTGTGAGTAAAAATGTATATAACAATATTCTATTAAAACTGTATGTATACTGTCACTGTTTAATGATGTGTAAAACAGAACGCCTCAATACATCTGATCTGCCTGTTTACATGACAGTCACATCATCACACATCTGATTTATTTCCACATATGAAGGAGGCCAGAAACCATCTCTAAATATCTGAATGCATGCCTTTTCCTGTTTACACGGTCATAGAACAGATCTGATCAGTTTCATAAGAGCAAGAAATCAGAACTGGGTCACATTTAACTGGCAGTGTAAACGGGGCGTACGTCATGTAAAACTGCAAACTGAAATAATCTGATGATGTGCTCTGCAGTTGCATGTTTTATGAGATTATTTGTGTTTTATCTGATTATTTAGTGTTTTTTGCAGGAGTGGAAAACATTGTGACTTTTTTTGGACTTTTTTGTGTTGGATTCAGCGATCAGAAAATAATGAAACAGCAGTGGGTCTGATCATACTTCATCCCTGTAAATGTGTGCTTCATGTCCATTATGGAAGTGAAAGCATACTGAAATATTAACAAGAGCTGTTGATCTGTGTTCTCTCTCTCTATAACGTAATAATTCTCTCTGTATCTGCAACAATAATGACTCTGAATGGGAAAGTCTGATTTATTTACCTCTGATTTATATTTACTGACTGTCTGTGTGTGTCACTATTCAAAATTAAAGCGCAGATATCCACTTATAATGTATAGTTATGCTTATATAAACAGTCACAGCTCAACTGAGATAACAAGGAAAGAACACACAGTAAACATCAGCGCTGAAATAAAAAACACGATCTGATTGTACAAGTATAAATATGTGTGTATGTAGTGGTAATAAAACCCCAATAGTCTGTAAAAAATGCATTTGCTGAAAATTTCACAACTGGCTCTTTGCTGAAAAAAGGTTCCCGACGGCTGATTCAGTCAGGATGAAAGACTGTTCAAACACAAGCGGCGTCAGGAGAGCGCAGCAACTGCACTGAGAATACTGTGGTGAAACACATCTCCATATTCTACAGCACACTTTACATCATATTTCTCTATTAGACAGTGAAGATCAGGGATTTATAGAGTCAGATGTTCAACATGAACAGTTTATCATGTCCGGACAGTTCAGAGAAAGCGCTCGGTCTGGCCATTAAAAGTGTGTCTGTGCCTATACTCTGCTAAACTCAGCTGCCCTGCTGAGTGTAAATCCAGAAAACACCGACCGACAGAGGAACACACACACACACACACACACACACACACACACACACACACACACACGAGACGCTGCAGGCAACATGAGCTCTGTGTTGGCACAATGTTTCTGACATGACTCAGTGTGTGTTTGTGTGTGTGTGTGTGTGTGTGTGTGTGCGTGCGTGCTTTAACATACTCTTCATGTTTAGGGTGAGGGTTCAGCTCTAAGGGAATGCTTCGGTATGTTCATAAACCTGTTTTCTGAAGCACTCTTCAGCTGTGAAAATGTCATACAGGGAGACTGAACGTTTACAGAACGTGCCAGATCTGGCACAGAGGAGAATCGGTCACACCACAGCTGTGTGTTGACATCAGAACACCTCATTATAACACCTGCATTATAACCTGATATACATACGTCTGTTTCTGCCTCAGGTTAGCTTATCAAAGCAGTTCAGTACAGTACAGTCTGCATCTACAGTCTGTTGTTTTCTTCCATATTGTGCTGCAGATCCCAGAGAAATGGATTATTAAATGAGTAAACAGTGGGCGGGGCTTGTTTTGTCTACTGCGAGCTGATTGGATGTAGTAAAGTAGGCGTGTCATTCAGATAGATGGGGAAAGGGTTTGTGCAGAGTTATTACAGCCTAACAGACTCCTCCTCATTTCTGATTGATGTCAAAAGTGACAGCTGAAGGGGTGTGGTTAATCATGTTAGCCCCGCCCACTACCTCAGACAGACCTAACCTGAGAACTGAACACAAACATGAAAGATTAACAGAGCAATACTGTTTCAGTCGTGATGACCTGCACAGATGAAGTGTTCAGCAGAAATCTGGCAACATCATCATGGCTAGTCTGGATTTCATGCATACTCTAATGGGTACTGATGTTAATTGAGCTCATCATTGGGTTTAGATGCAGTCATTTGTCCACTTGGAAACACATTCTGACGCTCTGATAAGTCAACAGGTTTGTGTGAGGTTAGGTTTACGGGTGAGCTATAATTAATATGCTGGTATGAACACTCCTGCGTGTGCGCTGAACTGAATTGGTGTGGAACTGATGTATAATGCATTCTGGGTATTATATTGCCACACTGTCCTGACCTGAAGTTTCCACAGCGGCTCATGTTCTCAGTCTGATGACCCCTGAACAGCCCCGATTAAACATTCAACAGCAACACGAGCTGCAAAACACCTCTGCGCAAACATACCTGCTCCGCTATTGTCTGCCAGAACAATTAACAATGGGAATTAAGCAAAGCCGGTCATTAATATTTCCTCAATCACTCATGCCTGCAGAGCTGGCAGACAGACCTGTGGGAAAACACAAGGACACATCACAGCACTCATGCGGCCAAATGTAGACACTCGCTGTGTTTCCATCTAAAGAGGTGAATTAGACATGCAAAACTGAAATATGGCATGAAATATTGATGAATACAGCAGCGTGTCCATCAGTGCTGCACTGTAGAGCATCAGCTCCACACAGATGTGCATTAACTCTGATCAGATCATAAGTGGACTGTAGGCAAGTCGCTGTGCTTTACAGTAATGCAGAAGCACACAGTGAATGCTGTGATGACAGGCTAATCACATGAGCAGGTGTACAGTGTTCAGACAGGGTTCATGACAGCAGCTCATGACAGGCAGTGAAGGAGATGCTGATCCAGCGGAGGAGAGACGGCATGCTTTACGCTTCCTCATGCGTGATCTTTAGGGTGGACTGACAACATGCTGGAATTTACACATTTATATAAGAGCCATGTTTGAAAGACAGGCTGTCATGCACACACACACACACACACACACACACACACACACACACACACACACACACACACACACACACACACACACACACACACACACACACACACACTCATACACTACGGCCAGTGTAGTTGATCAGTTCCCCTATAGCGCATGTGTTTGGACTGTGGGGGAAACCGGAGCACCCGGAGGAAACCCACGCCAACACGGGGAGAACATGCAAACTCCACACAGAAACACCAACTGACCCAGCCGAGACTCAAACCAGCAACCTTCTTGCTGTTAGGCAACAGCACTACCTACTGCGCCATCACATCGCCTGTTTTATTTTATTTTATCTTTTTTTTATTATTATTATTTTCTTTTCTTTCCTTTTTTTCTTTTCTTTTCTTTATTTTTTTAATTATTTTATTTTATTTTTTATTTTTTATCTTATTCTATTGTATTGTATATTTTATTTTATTTTATTATTTTATTTTGTTTTATTTTTTATTTTCTATTTTATTGATTTTATTTAATTTAATTTTATTTTATTTTATATTTAATTTAATTTCATTTAATTTCATTCTAGTGCAGCTTCCGTGTTTATGACCGCATCTCTCTCTCTCTCTCTCTCTCTCTCTGTCTCTCTCTATCTCTCTCTCTCTCTCTCTCTCTCTCTCTCTTCATTTCATCATGTACCATTTCTTCAAAGTTGTGTTTATATCTCACAATTGTTATTCGTATGTAAAAATAAAAAATAACAAATCAAAAGTCACAGTTACTTTTGCTTTATTTTATTGATTTTATTCTGCTGCTGAAATCATGTTATTATTTTCCTCTCCAGATTCTAAATTTTACATTTCACAGCAAAAAAAAAAAAAAAAGCAAATTAAAAGTCTTATTTACCGTTGTTGTGTTTGTTTTTTACATTTACTGTCACAGAATCAGGCTTATATTTTCTCAGAATTCACAATTCACAATCATTTCTGTTCAATTTAATTGTATTTTTAATTCTGCTCTAAATAAAGCCTGTTGTTTTTGTTCTCAGAAATCTGAGTTTACAAATAAAAAGTCACAAATACTTTTGTTTTATGATTATTTTTAAATCCAGAGCAGAAACAAGCGTCCATATTCAGTTCATCTGGCGACTGCATTTAGTGCATGTGTGTGTGTGTGTGTGTGTGTGTGTGTGTGTTTTCTGTCTGCCTGTCTAATAACTCCCCACACTACAAGTGCTGCAAATCAGTGTGTGAGGCCCCAGAGGCCGACACACAGAAACAAGGGGAGGTTTAATCAACAACAGAGGAGACCTCAGCCATTTTAATTAGCCACACACACACACACACACACACACACACACACACACACACACACACACAGTGACTCCCCTGGGCTGCTGGCGATAGGGTTTGGATTGTTTGGTTTCCTGTTGGACGGAGGAAACACTGCAGATTACAGCTCCAGCCGTGGCCTCCTCCAACAACACACTGCACCATTATATTAATAGCCAGAGGATCCAGAGCGCCTCTGAGCTCTTGAGCAACACTATTCTCTCTCTCTGAACTATAATTAGCCAACAGTGTTGCTCTCCAGCAGTCAGCAGCAACATCCTCTTTCACAAACGCCAGCCTGCTCTGCTCTGCTCTGCTCTGCTCACAGGTTTAACTGCAGGTGCCCGGGGCGTCCCGTAAACACACACTGAAGCTAACGCCGCCCGCTAACATGGAGATGCTTCAGTGTGTGAAAAACACACCAGTGAGAGGGAGAGGGGTTTGGGTTACACACACACACACACACACACACACACACACACACATGCGAGAGACAAAAAGAGTGAGCGAGACTCTTCCTGTTTGCTGTCTTCATTTCCTGTTCGTGACTTCTTGTGTGCGGCTATTTTTGTTACTGCCGGTTTCTATTGCGGTACAAGACTACACTTCGTGTTTTAAGGCAGAAATGCTCACTGGCTAGCATGGCTTTGGAGTTAGCGTAGCCGTTAATACATCTCGAGGCTTCCTTTAGGCTCAAACATGTCGGCTGTGTTGTTGACACACTGGAATAAAGTTCTCACACTGGTTTGGGGGGTTTCCGGCACAGTGGAGCTGCGCGTTCACAAACTACAGCACGATCAAACACATCTGTCAGCAGGATAGACATTACAATGCACCCTAAATCACACGCGTGAGCCCTGTTCTAGGGCCCTCTGTAGTGTAAATGGTGTAAGAGTAGAGAGTTACGCTAGTGCTGGAGTTATCTAAAACAAGACACTTTAGAGAAGTGAAGATGATTTCTATTCTCTCAGTGTGAAGTATTTTCTAAGTGTAAAGCAGTTAATTTTCTCTTCACAAAATGTATGTAGTGTTTGCAGCAAACATGCCAGCCTGTGTTAAAAATACAGTGATATGTCTGTGTAAGATGAGTATGCCATTGCCTGCACAGGAGCAACACTAGGAGAAGGCTGAGTGACTGATTGTGTAGAATAACTGAATATGTAAAGCACTGATTATATGTTAAATACTTCTATGAAGCTATATGTGTCAGAAGTTAGAATGAGTAACATATTATCAAGTTATTATCCTATCATAACAATGTATGTAAACACTTAATCCTTTTGCATAAGTTGCATCTATACTTTGCTGACATAGACCTGTAACATCTCTGCTGACATGAGCTAGTGGGCTGAGAGCCAAGAATAGCAGGACCCCTTAGACTAGAAACCTATTCAAAAATGGTCAAGAGTTAAAAAGAGACTTAGGGGTGTGTCAAATAATCCTGTATAAAAATTGTAACAAACACACTGAAACTTCAGAAGGTGCAGGAGAGACTTCAGAAGGTGTCCAGGAGAGACTTTAGAATGCTCTGGGGTCTGCTCTGCTCTTTCTCGGCTTTATTATGGAGAATAAAGTCTATTTCCTGATATTCAAAACCTCTGGTCTGTTAATTTGTAATTGATTAGTCGTCGAATTTACGACAAATGGCGCCCAACGTGGGGCTGAGAAGAGACGATCGGGTGACACTGGACATGCTGGGGCTTGGAGGAAAAACACAAATATGTGGCCACGATAAAAAACGGTAAGCAATTTTAAGCTTATACGTTTGTGTTTTTTCTACCAAGGACCTGCTTGTAACGGTAAAAAGTCACTTGAACTGTTTCTCCAGCTATAACGAACTACAAGTAAAACTAAAAAAGTAAAAGTAAAGATATAAAAGGAAAACAATGGGGTTTTGAATACCAGAAGAAAATAACAATTTGCATGCAAATGATCTGTGTTTTCCTAAGAGGGCCTTGACGGATAGGATAAACGTTAACTAGTAACTGTTACTCATGTTTGGGAAATTTTTAATAATGAAGAATATGTATAGAGCATTTTTAAGTTTTAAGAGGAAGTTCTTAAAGTGTGGTGACAGTTAAGAGATTAAAGCAGATTAATAAAGTATAGAGAGAAGCGCGCAAAGACCTCGGAGTACCCGTTCTGTTTTAATAATGATAAATATTATTATTCAGGAGGCTGGGGGAAAAAAGGCAAAAATCCTGTGAAATGCTATTTTTACTGAAGGACAGTAAAGACGGGAGCAGAAGTAACAGGCACTCAAGAGGAGTGTAGTGAAGAATTCTGTGGTTACAGCTCTAAGGTTAGAGGCTGTTCGGACAGGTCACTCAAGAGGAGTGAGATGTATTTATGTAATTGTAAGTATTTGTGTATTTGTCTGTGTTGCTGGGGTGCTTAGAAGCTTCACCTTTGATCTAGAGAGACTAGAATAGAGGTGAGGTTCAGGTTACACAGTGTAAGAGATGAGTTAGAATGAGTGAGAAGTATGATTGTGTTTAGAAGTATGTTTGCAATAAGAGTGAGTTTAAAAGAATTATCGTTTTATATTATAATATAAAAGGAAGATTGCATATGTTGTGTGATTTAAGAACAATAAGATAGAGAGTGATGCAGTTTAGGGAAGAAATTGTGATACAGAGGAGGATTAAGCCTCATAAAATTAATTGAGATCATATTGCATTTGAAAGACACAGACTAAAAACAAGGATATACTAGTTAAACATTTTTCTGAATAATCTCTGTGTGTTTGAAGTGTTTTTAAGTATGAACTAGGCAGAGAGGGGACTGAAATTCCTGACATGTCGACAGTCTGGAAGAAGGTCTGCTTCAGGAGTGGTAAGAATCTGTCTATTTTAAGAACAAAAGTTTCACAGGACAGATAGAAGCTAAAGAGTAAATATATATTATAAGGTATTAAATAAATAGAAATATAAAGTAATGTAATAAGATAAATGAAATAAGAAAATATACATGATAGAATAAGATTTAATAATTAAAAAGTGTTAATAAAAATGCAACTTGAAGCTATACTAATAAATATTAAGAAATTCAAAAATTGCATAAAACTAACTACATATGGATATAAATTGTTAAATTTATAAGGAAATAAATTTACTAAATCAGTAAAAATAAAAATAGATAAGTTAGTTCTTTGATAGAGAATAAATTAGAAGAGAAAAACTTTAATGAATATTGATTAATGGAAGAGTTAATGATCAAATGTTTAAGGAAAATAAGTTTAAGAAAAATGAATTAGGAAAATAAGTTTAAATCTATTAGGCAAAAATGCTAATTTTTTAAAAGGAAAAGAAGCATAGGAAAATGGAGAAAAAAGAAGTTCAAACATTGTTTAATAGAATTAAAAAGAGAAGATGTTTAAAAATACATATTAAACAAATAAGATAAAAATTAGAAAAAACAGTAACATTTTGAAGAAAACAAGATTTGGCTTTAAAAGATAAAATTATGTTTAAGTGCAATAAAAAATTGTTGTGGAGTAAGTTGACTGTTGTCATCTGTTTTAAAGTCAGCTACAGGCTGTCATCTGAGCCAACAGCTATTTGTAGTAAAAGCAGTGAGTCAGATGTAAAGCATAGACACTGAGGAAAAATGAAAGAACATAATAGTGAGTTCAAAAATTATATAGTTAATATTTTATGTACTTAAAAGGTAATTGAGAATTAAAAATTGCATTTCAGATAGGAAAAATGCTTAAAGTAAACAAACATGTAGAGTTAAAATAGTACTATGAACTTGAAGCTAATGCAGTGAGGAATTAAAACGGGTATGGAAATGTTAGAGAAATTACATAATGTAAAATGTAATGTAACTAGTGAGGAAGCACTGGAATAAATTAATAAAAATAAGTGAAGCACAATCTGAAGTCAAAGAAATTAATTATAAGAACATTTAAGAAATAGAAAATTAAGCAAATTTACATATGATAAAAATGATTGAGAATTAGAGAAAATAAATTGTTAAACAGCAAAAAGAAAAATTAGATAAAAGGAGTCTTTATTTGATGAAGGAAAAAATGGGGAAAAAAAAAGAGTCATGAGCTAAATTCTATATATATATTAATTAAGAGGACATAGGGATGAACTTTGGGGGACTGTAGTCTTGTACCTACCAGACATCTGAGTACACTGGCAAATGGAAAGGTGTTTGAAAAACACAGAGCAAAATGGCTGTGGACACTTGTGACATGAACTTTTTGCCCAGGATTTACTGAGGACTGAAAAAGCTACATTTGTTCAGAGACAGTCAAAAGAGACACTAACAAGAGACTGATGAACTGATCAAAAAGAAAAAACGCTCCACCAGAACTTTACATCAGCTGAGTCAAAGAAAGAAGCCAGCCCAAAGAGAGAGGGGGGAAACGCTGAAAAGAAAAGACTGTAGCGCCAATCTGGAGCTAGTTGTCTCAGGTTGCGAGGGGGGATAGTCTGACAGTCCATCTCAAAGTAGCTCCTAAAGTCCAAATTAAGTTCAAGCATTACAGAAGGAAAATTAAGAACAAAAGTTTAGCTACCCATTCTTGTATCAAATCAGACTCCTGTCAATTTGAGAGAGAAATTATTATCATGCAAATTTTTGAGTAAGAAAAAGTGTTATAAGGAAATTCTACAGTGAAACTTTAAATGATGAAATTATATATTATGATGAATAGTAAATAATTTGAGTTTAAGTTTCAGTAGGCTTAATGAAAGTCCTTAAACATTGAAGGATAAATTACAATGCAGCAGATTGACTAAAGAAAAAGAGAAAAAGCTTTTGATAAGGCAATAAATAATTTGGAGAATAAATTAGAATATAACTAAGTATTTAAATTAAAATTAAGTAAAGGAAATATCTTAGCATAATTGTATTGTGAATGGCCTAAATCAAGATTGGATATTGAAAACTGGAAAAATTCAAATGTAGAAAAATTATTTATAGTTAAAGAGAAGATTGAAATAACCATTTTAATTAATTCATAGGACATGATAAGGTCAAAAAGTAACAGTTCTAAATTGCTATAAAACAAATTGAAAGAGAAAAGTGTTTAAGAAAAAATATTGTTTTACATGAAAACATATGTGAAGAATAATTAGAAGAAAATATTAAGGAATAATAGTTAAAACAGAGCAAGAAGAAATTTACAAAACATACAGTAAGTTTTAGTCAGCTAATAAAAAAGTGCATCAAAATTGTATGAGCAACTAGTTTAATGGGAATGCCTTAAGAAATAATTATGAGCCAAACCAAAATAACTCAATGACAAAAAATGAATTAATATATAGCTCAGAAAATTGATTAGTAAAAGAAAGAAGTGTCAAATTCCAACTAAATGATTGTCATTACAGGACTGAGATGCAGATGAAATCAGCCAGCATAGTCAGGGTTAAAATTAAATCAGATGTAGATCAGCCCATAAAGAAATCCACTATATGCTGAAATAGGTATTAAACACTATTGAAACGTTTGTGTAAAAATAGGAGCATTAATAGAAACATTTACTGTAATATACAATCTGTCCTAGACATTTCTATTTAAATTTAAAGTAGTAATAAATGTATAAATGACTAATAATTTTTGATGGAATTTAAAGGCAATAATTACATATGAAGACAAAACAAGATTATGTTTAGGTTATGATTTAAGAGCAATCAATAGGAGAAGATTTTCCAGCTGAAGTTCATATTGTATGTGAAGATATGTTCTTTTGGATGATAAATATTTCAAGTGGTTTGATTTCTATTGAGTTAATTTTAGGTAACTACCAGAGGAGGGTAGAAACTTGTTTGTACTTGTGTAGCTTGATGAATAGCAAACACTGTATACACCAGAATGCATAAAGGGTTAAAATTAGGGAAAATATCTTAGGATGAACACTGTCACAATAGGTGGATGATTGAATTATCTGCAACTTCACAGAGCTCTAGTTCAATTAAAAGACTTGACTGGAGACCATTGCTCCAAACAGTGAGATATGATGACTGTTTTTGGTGTTGACTGGATAGAGAATTATTCTGTAAACAAGCACAGTTGAGAAACTATGATGAGTAGATGATTAGAGGTAGCATCAGGAGCAGATTATGAAGCAGGGATAGTTATTACATCTGTGACAAAAGAAGTACTTCCTAAATTTTGAAATGCCTTCAGAAATAAGTTCATAATGGGTTTGCATTCATAAAGTTAATAAGTGATCAATAAATAAAAACATCTAAAGGAGTATGAAAAATTGTGAATAAAACAAAAGAGAGAATAATTGTATTATGCTCAATTACCAGAAATGGCTGAAAGAGATGAAGATGATCCATCAAGACCAACGCTCAATGAAATATGTGAAAATAATAAACTTAATGGGATTAATTTGCTAACAAGTGCATTGGTGAGTGATGGCATGGAAACTGACAGAAACAGGCATCTAACACTGCAGCGCATGAACTGCTATTGGGTCGACCCATGAAAGAAACCTTGCAAGAAACAGCATGACCCTTGCAAGAAACCACATGAAACTGCATAAAACCTGGCATATAATCTCACCTATAACCTTGCATAAACCTCTTGGAATGGTTTGCAAAGATGTCTAATGCAGTAGGGACTTTAATGAAGAAACAATTAATTGCCATGTGCAAAGCGATATCTGTGCAGGAAACCAGAAAGGAGCCATGTGAGAGAGCAGTGATACAAGGTCCAATTGGTCTAGGTGATTGAGTCTATCTGTGGATGCTCTGGAGAGCTCAGGAGGAAAGGACCATATCTGGATGAGGGCAAATCCAACAGCTGCCAAAGTGGATGCCATTAATGGGGTACCAATGCCTCAAAGGAGCGAAAGGAAACAACTCCAGCAAGGAAAAGCTGACCGGAAACAGAGGAGCCTGAATATTCCACAGCTCTAAACTACTAAGTGCAACATGTGAAAGCAAGAGTTTATCAGAGCAAAGAAAAGAGTGATTCTGATAATTTGCCTGAGTACCACATACAGCAGTGCCACAAGTCAAGGGATGATGAATGCACAACTGCAGATTTCAGAACTCAGACTCTTAACCACACATCTCCATCAACATCTTTTTAAAGTCAAGTGAAGATGCTGATAGCTTAGAAGAAGAGAAACAAGGATGAGCAAAGATCAAGATCAACATTTGATGCTTTTTACGTTTGCATATTGATTTTGTTTGCATATTGCTTTCATGGTACCGATATATAATATCACTTCAGTATATTCTACATGAGTGTGAAAACTAGCAGCTAGCACTGAACCAACTGAATACTTATGCTTAAAACATTGTTGTCTTTGATGTGTTAAGAGAAAAACAGAGTACAGTCTTTTACTTCCTTTAAATCAAGAGACAGGGAAGATGTTTGGCTGGACTTCTGTCAAAGTACAGTGGCATAATCTAGTCAATTGATAACAGCTATGTGGCTAATATCAGTCACTAGATAGAGGTAATTAAGAGAACTGGATTATGAAATTGCACTTTGGGGTTAAAAGACAATAATATTAAGACTAAAGTCTTAAGAGGAGGGATTGAAGATGATTTCTATTCTCTCAGTGTGAAGTATTTTCTAAGTGTAAAGCAGTTAATTTTCTCTTCACAAAATGTATGTAGTGTTTGCAGCAAACATGCCAGCCTGTGTTAAAAATACAGTGATATGTCTGTGTAAGATGAGTATGCCATTGCCTGCACAGGAGCAACACTAGGAGAAGGCTGAGTGACTGATTGTGTAGAATAACTGAATATGTAAAGCACTGATTATATGTTAAATACTTCTATGAAGCTATATGTGTCAGAAGTTAGAATGAGTAACATATTATCAAGTTATTATCCTATCATAACAATGTATGTAAACACTTAATCCTTTTGCATAAGTTGCATCTATACTTTGCTGACATAGACCTGTAACATCTCTGCTGACATGAGCTAGTGGGCTGAGAGCCAAGAATAGCAGGACCCCTTAGACTAGAAACCTATTCAAAAATGGTCAAGAGTTAAAAAGAGACTTAGGGGTGTGTCAAATAATCCTGTATAAAAATTGTAACAAACACACTGAAACTTCAGAAGGTGCAGGAGAGACTTCAGAAGGTGTCCAGGAGAGACTTTAGAATGCTCTGGGGTCTGCTCTGCTCTTTCTCGGCTTTATTATGGAGAATAAAGTCTATTTCCTGATATTCAAAACCTCTGGTCTGTTAATTTGTAATTGATTAGTCGTCGAATTTATGACAGAAGCAGATGATGTGCTCACACTGCACACACACATTCAGCATGCTGTTACTTCAGTCCGGTCCAAATATCTCAATATTCCTAAATCAAGAAGCATTTTCTAGACTAGACAAACCTCTAGTGCTGTGTTCAGCAATAATGAGTCAGGATAAAGAGAGCTTCTCATTAAAGACAGCAGAATACCCTGATGATGGAGGAAGAGGAGAGTCTCTCTCGTGTCTCAGGAGGTGTGTTTGCTGTGCAGCAGTGGTGTGTGCTGACATGGGAAAAGGCTTTTATTTAGGGAATCACCTCTAAACACTGATGCGGTTTACAGAGTTGGTTTCATGACATGCTTTTAGAAAGATCCTGAATGATCTGGAGTTTGAATCATGGGCCTGCAGATGTTCAGGGGTGCGTTTCCGAAATCCATCATTAGCCAACTAAGCTTGGAATAACAACACGAGGAGCGTTTCTCCTGAACACACACACACTCATCTGACATTAGTGGAAGAGTCTCGTTTTCCAACACTAGACTCTTCTCTTCCTCCATTGTCAGATTGTTCTGCGTGTGTTCAGGAGAATCTCTCTTCATTATTTCTGGAAACAGCTCTGTATTTATAACATGTTCAGTAAATGCTCTTGATTTCAGAGTTTGTAGATATCCGGCCTGTAAGCGAGACTCAAGCCTGCCGTTTCTGCAGTGCATGTCGGTTGAGGCGAGGCACACTTGTGATAGCGGCTGTGAGGTAAGTTGACACAAATAGGCCTGCAGTTCTCGCTCTCTATTTTACTGTTGCTAAATCGACCTTGTGCAAGACAGGATCTCCAATTTTAGACGCATTTGACCGCATTCACATGCTCTCGCTGCTAATCTGGCCATCGCTCTTGTTTTCTTCATCGTGCATCTTTCACTCTGTGCTGATATTCTCCATTGCTCCTGCTGGATTCAGTGCTGTACAGGCGCTCCTCTCTCTCTATGTGCAGCGCTCAGCGTGAATCAGTCCTCAATCCTTTTAAAATCTAAATTTCCTTGCATTTCTGAGTAAATATAGTCAATAATGTTTAGTGCATCTACAAGAGCTCTATCATGGCCTTTTCTACAAGCTGTAAAACACGTCTCTGCTCTGTGTGTGTGTGTGTGTGTGTGTGTGTGTGTGTGTGTGTGTGTGTGTGTGTGTGTGTGCTATTCTTACATTTATAGCTGCTCGCAAATACTTGAGCATCTGCAGATCCACAGAGTGTGTGTATTCCTGTCAACGAGAAGACGGACGAGCAGAGTGTGTGTGTGTGTGTGTGTGTGTGTGTACAGGATGGATAAGCAGAGCACTTTCTCAGTGTGTGAGATTCCCGTTCAGCAGCTGCGCAGTGTTTCCCTCAATCCCAGACTGCTGTTTGGGAATGGCAGTGTGTTCAGTTCTGAGAGATCAGCCTGTCCACACCTAATTTAACTCAGATTAACTCAACACAAATGGGGACAGCAACAGCAGTGAGCGGCGCTGATATTAACGGGGTTTGTGGGTTTTACAATGAAGGAACCAATCTCTGCTTTGATAATGGATTGATTAAACAAAGACGAGCACTGTAGATGTCAGACTGTGTCATAAAATAGACAAATAGACAAAAAAAACTGAAGACATACCATAAATCAGTACGAATAAATTTATTTAGTTAAATAATTGTTTTTGTTTTATTAATTATGAGAAATGTTAATTGAGATGCAAAAATCAGAATTACAAATGGTGATCTTTTAAAAAATAAAATAATAAAATAAAATTTAAAAATTTATAAAATAATTAAATAATTAAATAAAAAATATTCAATTAATTAATAAATTAATACATTTATTTATTAAAAAAGAAATAATATATGAATTGAAATAAAATAATTAAATTAAATAATAAAATTATTTATTTATTTATTTAAAAAATGCATATAAAATATAAAAAATAAATAACAAAATATAAAAAATAGTAAAATGAAAAATAAAAAAATACATTTGCTTATTTGTTCATTAATAAAATAAAAAATAAAATATTAAAATTAATATTATATATTATATATATTTTAATATTAAAACTAAAATACATAAATAAATTAAATACATTTATTCATTTATTTAAAAAATAAAATATAAAAACTAAATAAAACTAAATATAAAAATAATAAAATCTAAGTAAAAAAATCTAATAAACATTTATTTATTTATTTAAAAAAATTGAATATAAAAAATTATAAAACAAAATATAAAACAGAAAGAAATACAAAATAAATATAAAAAATTTTATAAAATAAATAAAACATTAAATTAAATTAAATAATTAAAAAACAATTAATTATTACATTTATTTTTAATAAAAAATTAAATATGAAAATAATTAATATAAAATATAAAAAAAATTAATTTAATTTAAAAATAAATAAATAAAATGAAAAAGCACACATAAATACATTTATTTAAAATATATAAAAATAAATAAAACGAAGTTAGAATAAAATAAAATTAAACTAAAAAATTAAAATAAATGCATAAATTAACACATTCATTTATTTAAAAAATAAAACCTTAAATATTAAAAATAAATAAAACCAAATATAAAATAGAATAAACAATATTATATATATATATATATATATATATATATATATATATATATATATATATATATATATATATATATATATATATATATATATATATGGCTTTCTGTTTCACTATGTGGCTTTTACCTTAAAGTGTGTTACAACACAACTGAAACCCTATAAGCAGACATACGGGTCAGCTGACGCCAATACACATCATCAGGAGTGAGTGTGTGTGGTGTGTGTGTGCGTGTGTGTATGTGTGTGTTTTACTTAAAGCAACTACTGCAATTTATCAGCAGGAAGAGTAACTGCCTTACCAGGGCAATGAGAGGAATGTGTCTGATGTAGAAAAGATGGATGAGAATGAGAAAGAGCAGTGCTGAGGTCACGTCTGTGTGTGTGTGTGTGTGTGTGTGTGTGTGTGTGTGTGTGTGTGTGTGTGTGTGTGTGTGTGTGTGTGTGTGTGTGCGTGTGTGTGTGTGTGTGAGAGAGAGATCTGGTTTGAAATGCAGGACTATGTCCTTCTAATGAGGAGAATGCTATTTCTGTAGGTGTGTGAACACTGCTGACTCGGCAGGCTTGATTACCTGTCAACACCTTTATAGCTGCTTACATCACAAACACGTCGCGCTACACTTGATTTCGTGTTTGTATCAAGTGTTTGCATCCGAGAAAGAGGCCAAATGTAATTCCTGAGTACACGTTGCATTCTCAGAGCTGCCACAGGAGGCGCTGAAACAGCTCGTCTTGCTAAACAATGTAAAATCTAAACTATCCTATTGTACATCACACGCAAGCATCACTCAAGCTGCCTTTAAAAAGTGTGTGAACTCTGTTCATTTACAATCATTAATCCATGAAAAACAGGGCTGCATAATATACGGCAAAATTACCGTTATTGTGATAATAGTATAGGCAACATACGCATGGCAGACGTCTGTGATGAAAGACATTTCATTTACGCATTGGTTTTTATCTAAAGTGATGTCGTCACGTTACTGTGCATAACAACCAGGACGAAGGTAAAGTCTATTCAAATCCAAGTCCACCATACCACGTGTAAACAAAGTTGAGCATTTTACCCAGCAGTAGAGCAACACACAGGCCTGATATCAAGACTCTAACACAGCGTTGGTGCCTTTTTGTGGGTAATTGTATGTTGTTGACCAACATTTTGCACTTTCACTGCTATTTCTAGATAGAAGTTAGTAATGTAGTAAGCAAATACACCCTTAGTTATCAGCAACGCTCTCTCTATTGTGTTGTACATGATTAAATCATGAATTAAAGTCTTCTTATGAAATATCAAAGCTTCCACTGAAATATTAAAATTAAACTTTGGATGTCTGTCGTCATATTGAATTAAGTCATTACCTAAGAATAAAGCCTACATATATATAGTCCGTGGGTCACTTTCATAAGCAGGGCAGAAGGCCTTAGTAAAGGTATATTTTTGTTAGCAGGAAGTTGCTAGGCATCAGAGGCATCATTTATAAAGTCACGAGGAAAGATAGCAGACACTGAAACGCATCCGGTCATGTTGACCACTATGGTAATTAAAGTCAAAAATAAAGTCAAGTAAATAAAACAAGACTAGTGTTGATGTTGTGAGCTCACATTGCTAGTTCTCTGCTGAACACTTCATCTGTGCAGGTCATTAAGAACAAAATATTAGTTTTCCTTGTGATCTTTAATCAACATCAGCTTGTTTTCAGCTAATTTCTCAGATTAGGTCTGTCTGAGGTAGTGGGCGGGGCTAACATGATTAACCACGCCCCTCCAGCTGTCACTATGACATCAAACAGAAACGGTGAGCAGGAGGAGTCTGTTAGGCTGTAATAACTCTGCCCAAACCCTTTCCCCCATCGTTCTGAACGACATGCCTACTTTACTACAACCAATCAGCTCGCAGTAGAGAAAGCAAGCCACGCCCACTGTTTACTCATTTATTATTCCGTTTCTCCAGGAACTGCAGCACAATGTTGAACAAAACAACAGTCAAGCTCCGGCTGAACTTTTGTTTTGTAATTTCAATAAAATAACCGTAAGAAAGAAACAGAAATATTGAGGAAAGTCAGCGCACGATATCCAACAGTAATGATCTGTCAGCGCAGCCGCTTCACTGATCTGCAGGTAAACACATCACCACTTTCTGAAATAATGCTGTTCGTGACCGCTCTCCGTGCATGCAAACACACTCATTCACTGGTTATTTGTCTGAGCTACGTAACTGTGTCCAGCGCATTACAGCATGATGGGAATGTAGTTCTCCTCTCAGCGTAAATCATTTCTGAGAGAGAGGAGGAGGAGGAGGAGGAGGAGGAGGAGGAGGAGGAGGAGGAGGTTACGTCTAGCCACAATTTACAGCACACTCAAAATGGCGCCACTCAACAGCGTAATTCAGTGTTTGAACTCCAACAACTCTCAAGTGGACACAAAAATGCACATAATGACACCTCTGGCGCAGATCTCCCTCTCCGTCCTGCGCTCCCTCGTGCCCTTCCTCCGCTATCCCTTCCCTTTCCATGGATTCTTTTGATTTAACAACCATTCTGGGAAAGCGTTCGCCAGGAACACATCTCATACATATGCAGCCTCACGAGCTCTTGTCTGAGCCTCCAACAATGAAGGAGGACATTAACATTCCCAGTAACCTCAAACACACACACACACACACACACACACACACACACACACACACACACACACACACACACACACACACACACACAGAGCGAGCAGCTCACAGTGCTCTTTCTGTCCTGTACGCTCCAACAAATGAGCACCTTTGTGTCCGAACACTTCCTTGTCTCCAAACATTCGGGGGGTCAAACTCAGCGTTCTGATCTTCGCAGACCTTGCCTGAACTTGCTTCTAAAAACAGCGGGCCGGTGTGGGCTGCTCTGGGAAAACAGGATTAGCTGATTCCCATGCAGACACTCCAGAACACGGCATGGGTTTATATTGTATAGCCTAACCAGCAGGGCTTGTTTCCCCTGACAGCTCTATACTAGTTATTATTTGGAAATGACATGGTATGTAGCTCTCGCATGCTCAGCTGGATAATGTCTGCTGCTTTCACTTTTGCTTTTGGATATTTCAGAGTGTATTGACAGCTGGTTGGTGAAGCTCTCAATAGGGGCATAATCAAATGATTCATTGAACCCCTAAAGTCCACATGAAATCCAGACTAGCCATGTTGATGTAGTGAGCTGACATTGCTGAACACTTCATCTGTGCAGGTCATTAAGACTGAAACAATAGTGTGCTCTGTTAATCTTTCACTGAATATCCTGTTTGTGTTCAGTTCAGTTCTCAGATTAGGTCTGTCTGAGGTAGTGGGCGGGGCTAACACACTTAACCACACCCCTTTTAGCTGTCAGTTTGACATCAAACAGAAATGAGGAGGAGTCTGTTAGGTTGTAATAACTCACACACACACACACACACACACACACACACACACACACACACATACACACATACACACATACACACATACACACACACACACATACACACATACACACACACACACACACACACACACTGTTAGGATTGCCAGTGGAGTTGCTGGAGAACATCCCATGTCATTTACCCGAACTACAAATCCCATCATGCCCTGCAGCCCCAAACCAGTTTCAGTCCATGCTCTGATCACACGCAGCTGAGGGACATCGTCACTGATTACATGGACTATATATACACCATTCACACACACAGTGCTGAGTCCTGTTTCCACTGTGTTTTTCTTGCCTTGCCGTGTTTTTGGACCCTCTGTTTGTTTAATGTTTTGGTTGTTTGCCACCTGTCTCGACCTTCTCGCCTGTCTCGTTCCAATCTAGATTATGTCTATATTACTGCCTGACAACGATGTTTGCCTGCCAGACAACTTAACCAAAGCTGCATTTGGATCTTACCCCTGTTGTGAGCTCATTACACACCTTTTAGTTTCTCCAGTTCACCTATACCGCATGTGTTTGGACTGTGGGGGGAACTGGAGTAAACACACACATCATGAATATATATATATACACAATAGTGCTAACCACCGTGCCGCCCTCTACTAAAAACAAAAGCACTATATCCACCTTAAACGTGCCCGAAGTGCGTTGAAATGTGCATGTTGTTACTGGATGTTTGATGTGAAATAAGAATAGAGGGCGAGGCATACAGTAGCCCCTCCCCTTTTTAAGTGACAAACTGTAAACTTTAGATGCTTAAATCACGTTGATATCTCGTAAAGGTGAATTGTCACTGCTTTGTTGCACAATAGCTTATAGACATCCTAAAAGCTAACAATACTGATGCTAACGTCTAAAACACTTTTAATTGCACAGGACCTTTAATAAAGAACAAACATAGTTGCAACTAAGAAGTCAGATGATTTACATGACATCAATAGTGGTCACTGCAACCATGCGTTAGCTAAAATAAATGTCACATGAAACAAACCCAACAGGAGTCTGGCGGTACAGCTGACACATGCCAAACACGTCTAACAGTGGCAGCGCATGGTTAGCAAACTACTCAGTGCAGCTACTTACAAACCAGAAAAGGGGAAGTTTCCTGCTGCTGTCATTATAAAAGTGCAAGCACAGATGAAGTCATGAGGAGCGCGTCTAGTCAATACCGCTCTAAAAGCAGATAATAGTCAAACTAGTTAACTAGTCAGCGCAGCCTCTACCAAACAGGAAACTCTTCTGTTTTTCCTCTTTAGAGAGAAAGCTGAGCTGACTGTAAGTCACATGCTCCACAATAGCCCAACACAGCCTCAACACATCAAATAATGCTAGAACTACTCAATCTCTCAACTGCTGGCTGAGAGTTATATAGTAGCATGCTCAGGTCAGTGTGATCCACAGCTACTCAACACACTCCACAAACATCTAACAGTGGTTCTAGTATTGAATGTGCTCACTATTTGGTGCAAGAATTCAATAACTAAAGCAGTGGATTATCTTCCAGCACCTAAAGGATCAGGGATCTACAGCTGGTCTGCATTAGCTCAAAGCTCTAATAGGAATATAACCAACCAACGAGTTAAATAATCAGCACAACTCTTCATTTACCAAAATACTTACATGTGTCTTTCAGTTGCTATATATGGACACAACCTCCACCAAACAGGAAACTCCATATTATCCAGTGTTATAGAACAGGCATAACTGAAGTCACATGGTCCGTCAAGCAATATTAAAATACTTATTTGGTCTATGAAGTCTAATTATTGGTCAAACTCATCAACTATTGAGTGTTTATGTTCTGTTATGACAAGCAAAATGTGAAAGATCTGAAAAATAAAGACGTGTTTTAGATGATCTTTCCTCTTTCCACAATAAGGACTGGATTCTGAATCATCCTCACTGCTTGAAAACTGTTTTGTTTTGGCACCAGATTAATAACTCTGTGTGCAGGGTTTCAGTGCGTTACACATGCTGTTGGATTACAAATACAAATACAATAACACTCACAAATACCAGTTTCTAGCTGAATTTGTCCTCCTGCTGTTTTTGATTTGTCAGTGTTTTAGTTTATAAGTGATTATGCCTGTACTGTGTGTTTTAAACTGACCTTTTAATTAATCGGATTTTATTGTTTTAATTTGTACCTGTCCAGAGACTGCAGGTGGAAAATAGCACTCCTGCACAATGCATCTTTCCTCTTTGAGGTTAATGACGTTTTTGTGCATTGTCTCTGTTAAATAAATTAATTCATTCCTTCATTCATTCATGCTGTTGCCAAATGATAAGCAAAAGAAATAATTCAGATCTGCAGCTATTTGACCTGGGCAGGCATGCATTTAAACACACAGTAAACACAGGACTAAACACAGCACAGGCTCACTCTGAAAGCGTAGCCCTGTACATTTCTGGAGATGGAGAATTATGTAGCCAGAGGTACGTATGGCTGCATTTCATCTTAAAGTGAACGCTACAGGGCGGTATGACGGCGTTCATTTTCACGCTACCAGCTGAGCGCTTGCCTAAATGTGCACAGCTTTCCCACTGTTATCAGTTTGCCCAGTGGCTGGCCGCGAATGTCAGCGGACTTGTGACGTGGAATGGAGTTGGCTGTGATGATGGAGCTGTGAACACTATCGGTTGGGTTTAGGGAAGGGAGTGGGTGGGAGTTCAATCAGTCAGTCAGTCAGTCAGTGGACAGCGTCCTCTGGTGGAGTTATGTGAGAACAGCAGGTGTGAAAGGCACTTGTTAGAGTCATTTGAGATCTGAAAAAGCACACATAGCACCCTCTGGTGGATTCACAAACACAAAACTGCCAATAAATATAGCTCCTGGGATGTATTAGTCGCTCTTCAGAAATGTATACAGGGGTGCGCAATCAGAATGAGTCTCGGTGTATCTCGGGGTGCGCAATCAGAATGAGTCTCGGTTGAAAAGTGCATGAATAGTCTACAAACACAGGCCTCTTCATATGCTCCATAACTGGCTGAGAATAATCAATTGTGGTAGAAATAGCTGCTTGGTTAATTAGTCAGTGCGACACTTGATCATTTTATTTGTGTTATTCCTAGCCATCATCCAAGAGAACATGCAGACTACAGTCAAGTGATCTATGACTAATCAGCATACTGTACAACTGAACAAATCAACCTTTGTTTTAGTTTCTACTACACATCTACAAACGCATGCAAACAGAAGCGAACAGCAGCTAATGGAGACAGGATAATGAGCTTCACTTATATGTTAGCCAGTATACATTACTCAGTAACAGCTATTGCACATACAGAAGTACCAACAAACCACACTAAAAATAAATCACAGCAGTTTCATAAGGCAGCATCGTCACATCCTGGATGAATTACAGAAGATTCCGATTTACTCCAGCCAATGAGCTTCCTGATCAATCACTTCAATATCGATCAATATCAGCAGAACTGACAACAGAGAGAGCGGACACAGCTCAATGAGTTTATCTGTCTAATAATGCAGGGGTCCACACTATTCAGTCATGCTGTCCCAACACTAACCCATCAAGTCAACTTAACCATGTGAAGGGGATTGAACATGCAGCAATTAAGCTGGGCTTGAGAACTGTGTTTTTTAATTTTAAGTAAGTAGCTTGAACAAGCAGTAAAAGTCATGTTATGAGTGTGTGTGGGACCCTCAGAGGTAAAAGAGTGAATGAAAGCAGCACACGATGGCTGTGAGAGCATGTGAAGGGTTAAGCTGTGCCCTGTAGCTGTGAGTGCTTTATTTTCTCTGGTCGGAGCGGTGATGACAGCCGCAGCGGTGAACAGGCTGGTGTCAGCTGACCCCGCTTTCAGCCAGTAACAGGAAATGTGATCTTTACTGCAGATCCCTGAAAAACAATCTCACTATTGTCAGCTTGACTCTCCTGCTCTCCCGCTCGCTGAAAAATACCCCACAATGAACATCTTCCCATCACTGCCGTCAGCTCACACATAACCCTGCCTGTTCACATCGCCTCGCAGGTAAGATGAGTGGTGGGAAACAAGAGGAAGGCATCTTAAATCTGTGTGAACTCAAAACTCGTCTGCGTTTAGTCTGCGAGTGCATCTTCTTCTATAGATGAACAGATCATCTGTGCAGATGAGGAATCCACTCAGTTGTTTGTTTTGTTGATCTTCTGCGTTTGGATTGGCTGCTTCTCTGATTATATCACTTAGACGCTTCAGCCTCAATGTGCATAGCCACGCCCCTCTTACTGTTAGTTTGCTACCAGTGAAAGCTCCACAGAAAGAAGCCCCGCCCCCTACTCAATATTATTGGAAGCACACCTACTAGCAGAAATAAAAGTCTCTGCAGACTGCAGTTACGCAAACGTTAAGGAGCGAGTATTAAATGACAATGACTAGTGATCATCTAACATGGATTCAGTCATATTAAACAGTATTTTTGACTTTAGAAAGCTCCAGAAAACCACTGCTGGGAGGTATATTGACAGAAATGGCTCCTCAAACAAAGAACAAATCTAGGATGGGACTCTTCTGTTATGCATGAAATGAACGTCTGGTTATAGTTTGTTATTGGTGGGTCTCATGTGATTGATGGATCTGATCAATTCTCAGCAGATTCAGGAGGTCAACATGACGTCAGATTGACGTTGTACCCCAATATCACGTGTATGTTGCATTTTGTTTAGAGATGAGAAATGTGTTAACATCAGAACCAAACGTCAGGACGACGTCAATGTCCAACATCCAACCTAAATACAACCAAATATCAACGTCTAATGATGTTACAGCTTGACATTATGAGGACGTCTATCAGATGCTGGATTTTGGTTGCCATACCTGATGAATAAACGTCAGTATCTGATGACGCTGGTTTAAAATGTGGGCTCGACATTGGATTTTGGTCAGTTTCCAACACAACCTATAATCAACCAAATATCAACATCATTTGACGATGTTCTGCTTGGACACTGGCTAGACAAGAATTTAATTGAAGAGTTAGAGGAAAGTTTCGATATTGATTACAGATGAAGATTATAGTGAAGAAAGATGGCCGGATAGAATGACAATAAGGAAATATGGATCATTGGAATGGTTAGCCAATGTAATGAAGATTTTACTGAGGTGAAATGGTGTATTGTGGGGGTGTCGTGCCGTCACCTGTTACAGTTTGCTGGAAATAGACATTATAGCAGTCTCTGCTTCCCTATTAGTATGTTGATCAGAGTGAAACTATGAAGCTTGTCAAATTACAAAATGGTAAAGGCCGTTCACACCAAGGACTACAAGATTAAACGTAATGATTACTACACATGTGTCCTCAACAGCAAACACTGACTTTCTGTTCATTTTTAGGTTAAGCTTTCTCTCTGCAATTCACTAAATGTTTACTATCCAGAAGAGCAGCGTGCACAAGAGCAAGTCCATGCAGATGTCAACCCTGCATGAAGTAAAGTTGTGTTTGACAGTCCTGTAAAGATACTCACTAATGCCTCGGTCAATGTTTTCAGACCATTTTATTTGATTTCCCGAAGTCACACGAGTGCCAAATTCACATCTGTCACATCCATAAGCAAGCCTTTCCCTAATAAATGCAGAAATGTCCGATAAATAAACTCAGTCATGTTGGTTCTGTGGAGAGCAACTCTTCTCCTGTGGATGAGCATCGTTTCTTTTGGCTTGTGCAGTTTAATTCACAGTATGCTGTGTACTTTTCTGCTCAGCTTCACTACACATGCTCATTTCCCTCAATTAAACATGTCTGCAGGTTGATCTTTCATATCTCTGTGGTTAGCTGTTTGGTGAAATATAAACAGATGTTTCAATGTATGTTAAGATATCCGTGCTCTGTGTATTTCTGATTTGAGTTTACTGTGGTAATGTCCAAGCCGCTCGTATCTCCAGAATGCTGGGGAGGAGTTGACTGTGAGGTAGTGTACACAGACTGTGGTTTAGTGACTGAATGAGATATGATTAGACCCACAAGTTCCATGGCATTGCTCAATATCATCTGCACTATAAACTATGACGAAACTATATATCGGATCTCACAGACTACATAAATTGTGTGCGAGACAAAAGGCCGGCACTTCTACAGCGGAGCGTTCAGTGGTCTTCACGAGCGGTCCGTGGGGCCCGGTTACAGCCAAACAAAAGAGCGGGAGCGGTGTCGGATCCCTCTCACAGCACGGGTGAAACTGTAGCCCGCGCCGCCGGCCGTGACCTCATCGTGTTGTTTTTCCCGCAAACGCTCGACCTGCTGCGGAGCATGCAACTCGAGACGAATCGGCCAGCTACAGCACTCCACTGCTGCTAGATATATTTATAATGCAACTGCACACACTGTAGATAGAGACGCACACACATGCAGGACGTTTTCACTCAATTTAAGTTATTGCATTTATTCAAATTAAATCATTTTAAAATACATTAAATTAAATGTTTGAATTATTCAAAATCGTAAAAAATATCTATTTATATAAAACAATTGTTTTAAAATCAATCGTTCATATATCGATTATTAAAATAACCAATAGTTTTCCTCAAACTGCAACAACACAAGCATCTGTAGCACTTATGTTTGTTTACACTGAACTCATACTGCCAGAATACTATATAATAACAAGACAACACAATATAATAGCAAACCTTCATTAAAACACAAACATTGTCTGACTTTATTCAATGTCAGTCTTCACATTAAAACCTATTCCTTGTGAACAGGATGAAAGTAATTTGCAATTACAACATGTACAGTCCATACAGCAGAATTATTTATTAGTTAGCAATATCAGTATACGGCAGAGCTAATTAATAATTAACGCTCATGTCCTGTTGAGATTTACTGTCCCTCCCACAGATGATGTATGGGTTAAAATAATCATGAATTTGACAGTGTTATAATTATGAATCTGACTTCAATTGATTAAAACACAACAGCCTTACACGGCACAAAAATACACAGCTAATATACAGTATAATAATAATAATAATAATAATAATAATAATAATAATAATAATAATAATAATAATAAATAAAATAAATAAACCATAATAATAATATTAAATAATAATGATAATAATAATATTAATCAAATAAAATAAGAAATAATAATAATAACATAAATCTGATCCTTCAGAAATCATTCAGCGATGTGGATTTGATGATATAGAAACATGATTTTCATCAATGTTGCTGATAGATACTGATTTGGAAACTTTTCAAAAGATGAATTCGGTCTGATAATTATAAATATTCAATTTTATTAAAGGCATTTAACCATTTAAAACAGAAATCAGCAATTATATGGCCACTTTGAACCAATTTAATGAATCTTTGCTGAATTAAAGTATTGATTTTATTATTTATTATGTATATTATATTTAGATATATTAGTATTCTAGATATATATATATTATGAAATTTGTATTAAAACTGAAGAGTTATTGTTGTAATGAGTCATTGTCTTGACTGAATTTAAGTACACAATGAATAAATGTCATTTAAACTGTGTGTACTGGAGAGGAGTGCAGGTTATTCAGACGTCTTAGAAAAAGAAAGGTCCCTTACAAACTGATGCAATCAGGAGTAATGCAAGCCAAACTACATCTATTCTACACCGCTAATCCAAAACCAACACATCTGAAAAAGGAGATCCGCCGTATCAGCTTCAGCATATGATGATAATAACATGAGACAATCTCTGAGCACTGTACATATACAGCACAAACACTGTTAATACTGTAGCAGCGGCGATTAAGCTATAAACTACATGCATCATATAGGGGGTGTTCACACTGGCTCTCAAGTCATGTTTGCTCCAGGCCAGAAGCTACTATTCCATTTACAGACAAAGGAACAAAACAGAACAAAAATAAAAGGCTTTTATGACATATATTGGAACTTAAACATGTGCATGAATGTTTGTCAATTTTAAAATGTGTGGATGAGTAAAACCAACAGCAATAACTAAGTGTTTGCTTTAAGCGGACCAAACACAGCCTTTCAGACGAATCAAAGTAGAACTATTTAGATAAAACACAGGGCTATGTTCATCTACAAACTTTCTAACTTAATATTTCTATTTAATATAAGCTCTGCTCTTTTAAATGTTATAATTAGCATTTCATAAAGATGTGGAGCAGCACAGACACATTCAGCTGTGATAAAACAATTACAAATGAACATGTTATAATGCCTGAACACATGAATAATAGTGGCAGTGATAATGCTGAACATCATTTTGCCCAGTTACAGTATATTAATCCCAGTTTACTATATTCATATGTTCCTGTGTTGCCACTGCATTTGAATATACAGTATAAACAGTTCTGCATGCATTAAAAACATATTTTCTTCTCTGTTTTTATTATTAATGAATTGATCAAACATGTTATATGGTCATTTATAAGGCTTCATGCATGCATTAACATCATGACCATTTAATGCATTAAACACATGCTTGATAGAAAGTGTAAATACACACACTATTACTCTTAATTTGAGTTTCACCCCAAAAGGTGCATTTCTGATGTAAATATGAGTACTGTGTCGGTTGTCAGATGTGAAACCTACATTGCTGTTGGTCGTTTGTGATAGTTAACGTGGTTGTCTACAGCTGTGGTTACTCTGCTTAACACCTATGTGTACTTGACAAGAACAGGCATCATACATCCACCCAACACAACATCACCCTGCCTGCTAGAAAACGGTGAAAACCTGCAGCGTTTCCTTGCAGGTGCCACTTTACCATTTAACTGAATGCAATGACATTGTGTTGCTTAACACAGGGTTACCACATTAAAGGTAAAGACGTAAACTGTGTCTCTGCTGTCTCTAGAGTATGTGTGTGTGTGTGTGTGTGTGTGTGTAGAGTGTGTGTCTGTGTGTGTGTGTGTGTGTGTGGTGTGTGTGTGTGTGTGTGTGTGTGTGTGTGTGTGTGTGTGTGTGTGTGTGTGTGTGTGTGTGTTTGAGCTGAGAACAGCACACAGATGATGTTCTCCAGCTCTCTGAAGCTGACCCTTTCAGGCTTTGATCCTAATTGTGGTGTTTTGGTGACTGTCGCTTTAAATGCAAATGAGATTGTGCTCTTTTCAGAAGAGGGCAGAGCTACAGGCGCCTGTGTGTCAGCATAGTGGCAGACTTAAAACTCTAATGACGGACAGACGGCTGCTTCTCACTCAGGGTTTTAAATTGTAAAGAAATCAGTGTTTTTGAACAAATGAAGAGAGCAGAAGTCGAATATTCATTAGAATCTTTTAGCGTGACATGTTTACTGCTCCAAAATATTATAAATGTTTCTCTAAATAAAATATATTGTGTTCAAAGGGGAAGAAAGTTGTTGTTTTGCCCCCCAGATGTTGTAAATGAATATATTTTAGAGCGGTAATCACAGCACCGTGAAACTGTGATCATTTTATCCAAGGTTATCATACCATCAGAATTGGTCTATATCATATTAAAACTTATGTTAAAATAAAAATATATAATACTGAAGTGTTTTAGCTTGAATATAAATATGCATGACTTTAATACCCACTATGAGAAGAGCAGTGGATAATCTACCTCAGTTTTTGTGCTCTTTGTGTGATGTGAAGCGCTCCAGACAGCTGGATAGTCGCTTTACAAACATTATATTCAGCCTTTAGAAAAATGTTGTTTTTGAAGTGGCCATTTTGACATTAAAGATCTTAAAATGTATATTATCTTGACATGCTGACGTTAAAATGGAGCTGAAAATAGCCATATGTGTGAAACAACAACAAAATGTACAAAAATATAGATGCATATGAAAGAAGAAAATCACAATAACTGTTTTCAGTTGTAATAATTATTATATATCAAATATATATACATATATAAATTATTTTTAAATATTTCTCAAGTTTTGAAACCCATTTTGAAACAGTTTTAATAATCACTTCTAATAACTGATGTTCATTTTGCTATGATGACAGCACATAATATCAGACTAGATATTCTTCAAAACACTAGTGTTCAGCTTACAGTGACATTTATTAGATAACAGTGGTTTTTTTCTGTAGATCAGGAGGAAAAAAAATCTTAAGGGGGCTAATACTAATAACCTCAGATTTGTATAAATTACTTTCAAAATAAAAGTAACAAGACATTTTCTAGAAGAAAAGAATTTAGTAAATTATGTGATATTGTCTTTGCTCTGTTAAACAGCACTTGGGAAAATCCACAAGAAGCCCAATAATTTATAATTTTGCCAGACAGATGGATGGATGGATGGATGGATGGATGGATGGATGGATGGATGGATGGATGGATGGATGGATGGATGGATGGATGGATGGATGGATGGATGGATGGATGGATGGATGGATGGATGGAGATAGAAAACTGCTTTACAAAAGCAAACCCTGATAGTCCAGAAATGTCCATGATCTGAGGGAATCTGCTAACACCTCACCATAATAGCGTCATGAATGTTCATATCGGAAACAGATTCGGTTAGCTTGTTTAATGACTCATTTGGACGGAAACTAAAGATGTGTTCTCACGTCTTCTCAACACGGTTTACAGTTGAACAAATGAAGGCAAAATACCTGGCACTCCCCAGTAGTGAGTGTCCCTTCCTCGGTCTGACTCGACGATCAGGCCCGCTGCGCTACTTCCATCTGCGGAGGAAAAGCGGAGATGTCATTTCAGAAGCGTTTCCTGCCTCTCACAGTTTACCACAGTAAACGAGGTATATGTTAAAATACGATCTGGTGTCAGCACAGACTGTCAGCAAAACACACATGTACCGCTTAAAAAGTTCTTTCCTCAAGAATTAGCGGTTGAGTACAGCAGGCTAGCTGTGTTAACTCGGTTACCATGGTAAACTCGTTATCACTCACAAGTATTTACGGTCACTTAGGGTTAGGGTTTTACATTGACACATTCAGCCTTTCTCCTTAATGACTTAATCTCAGAAAAGTTTGTAAACAGTGAAATCTTATGATCAGACACTCTCAACAGTCAAATAAACAGCGCTGATGTTGATTTCGAGTCATGTTTACATCAGAATCCAGACCGAATATTGATGGTAATCACTATAGGGAGCGTCACAAGTTGTCACCGAACGGATATGCGCGAAAATAAACCAACTTTACCACATTATTAGCAAGCAGAGCAGTTTTGACCATCACTGCCGCTTTTAAGAGCCGAATAAAGTCACACGGCACTGAGTCAGACTGCACACAAGCTGAAAGCCGGAGTTAGAGGAGCATTCAGCACTCCAGTCCGACTCTTCTGGTGAACTACACTACAGCTTCAGCAGCTACTCAAGACTGTTTGTTTGTGTTTCTTTCCACTAACATTAAGTGTCTGATTTAAATGTTTCACAAACAGACTAATAGCTAAACTAAAATAGATTTCGCTGACAGTGTAATAATAATAATAATAATAAACTGTTGTAAAGTGATGAATTAAAAAAAACAGCAGGAGTAACTGTTGTATAAGGCTGCACTGGAAATACCAAGCAGCAGACTGACTTCCTCATAAAGAGCCCAGCAGCTCAGTTCATAAGACGAGAGAGCGCCAGTACCTTGTGTGAAGGATAAAAGCATGCAACAGGTCGCTATTCCCTTCTGTGAGACTGCTTTTCTTTTTTGCACACGCTGCTTTAAAATGTCCAAATCTGCTGAATCTGGTCCTAATCCTCAGTTTGTAGCCTGACATCCATTAAAAAGAGCCGCAGCGATGTTCGCCAGTGGTGCGAGAGGGAGAAAGTGAGTTATTACAAGTATCTGGCTAAGCCCCGCCCCCCGAGGCGGACGAAAATAGAAATGTGGGCGGAGTTCTCCAAAAATAGCGTGTGACGAAACACGCCTGCATGCTCGCATTGTTTCCTGCCCTGTTATTTCATAGGCTGCAGAAGCATCCACACTGCACTCTAGTGTACTTGAAAGTTCTGTCACAAATCAGCACCTTCACACACTGCTCATTTCACTAGCAGATGCTCATGAGGATATACATCTACAAAATATTGATTATTAAATATATGAATATGCAAAATAATAAATAATATTATTATTCATTTATTATTATTATTATTATTATTATTATTATTATTATTATTATTATTATTATTGCTATTATTATTATTATAGTTGTTGTTGTTGTTGTTGCTGTTGTTGTTATTATTATTATTATTATTATTATTATTATTATTATTATTATCATCATCATTATTATCATTATTATATATTAATATTATTATTTATTATTATTGTCAATATTATTATTATTAATATTATTATTATTTTGATATTATTATTATTATTATTATTATTATTATTCCCAAAGAAAGCTCAGATTTGTCAGTATATGTGTTAATTATGTTTGATTATTTCACTTTCTTGTCTTTTATTAATGTTCTGTAAGGAACTCATCAGTTTGACTGGCTTATTTCAGTAGCTCACTGTTTTTTGCCCCTACATTTTTTAGCTGAATCAAATTAGCCTTTTGAGTCCATTGAACTTATATTATATTATATTATGTTAAACTGACTTAAAAGAGCTTATGTAACTTATAAGATTAACTTAAAACATCATTAAGTTAGTTTAATATGACCTAAGTTAAAGTTAAGTTAAAATGACCTAAAAACATATGCTGTCAGGACTAATTAATCATATAATGTTTTACAGTGCAGGGGCTAATGTTGATGTAAATGACATAAAAGGAAATAGAATGAGTTATTGAATATGATAATTATAATAATGTATTACACAGGATTTATTATTATTATTATTATTATTATTATTATTATTCATTTATTCATTCATTCGTTCATTTTCTTTTTGGCTTAGTCCCTTATTTATCAGACATTGCCACAGCGGAATGAACCGCCAACTATTCCAGCATAGAAGTAGTTTTTGAAGTGGCCATTTTGACGTTAAGATCTTAAAATGTATATTATCCCGACATGCTGACATTAAAATGGAGCTGAAAGTAGCTTAATAAATAAATGCATTTTTTTACATTTATGTAACTCTGAATATTTTTATCCCACATATTTGAATTTTCATTTATTCTAAAGCGTATATTTCTGTGTGTAGTAATAATATTATATTCTTACACACGCACTTCCCTGAGTTATTTTAAACTTGTTGAAATGTTTTTCATGGAGATGTGCTTTCGCTTTACGCAGTTTATTCATGCAGTTTGTAAATAAATGTGGAAATAATAAAAACTGAAGTGAAATATAGTGTGTGAAACATTAATATACTCTCTACCCAATGTGAATCTGCTTTGACACAATACCGTGCACAATGAGAGCGCTACAGAAATGAAGATGACATGACGTGTTTATATTGCCTCAATAGACTTCGATCTGATCTTTCTGTGAACTCAGCTCATCCTCATCAGCAGCTACCAAGAAACCCTTCAGTGATTTCCACCACAGATAAAGGCACATCGAGCATGTACGGCAGCCGTGCGTGATGCAGAGCCCTGTCAATATGTGGATATGCGCATGTACTGTCAATGCATGCTTCTTTTCTTTAGGTGTTTCTCTGTAAAACAGAACCGGTCAGCATTCGCACGCCGCACACACGCTCTGAAACCACTACCTGACCCGCTTCTCAGAAACAAGGACACACACTGCCGGTCTCCAGCGGGTTTCTGATTTCCTCTAGACTCTCAGCGCTGGCTGAGGCTCAACGCCTGCTCTCTGTGCTCATTAGACGGAACAGATCAGACTGGTTTCACTATTTCTGTGCAGAATTTTCCATTTTTAAAAACATCTGCAGATTTATGTGGAATAATTTTGAAAGTATAGGAAACGAACACTTAAAGGAGAGCTATTCTGCCCATTTATACGAGCTGTAAACACGTCTCTGTTCTCTTTAGTGTGTGTGAGAGTTTGAGCTGAGAACAGCACACAGATGAGTTTTGGTGACTGTCACTTTAAATGCAAATGAGATTGAGCTCTTTTCAGAAGAGGGCGGAGCTACAGATGCCTGTGTGTCAGCATAGCGGCAGACTTAAAACTCTAATGGCTAATGGACAGACGGCTGCTTCTCACTCAGGCCTGCTGTTTATGCTAATGAGATGGAGAGATGGGCACTAGTGGGCGGGGCTTTCCCCCACTGATGACACGAACAAATGGAGAATGTCAATCAAAGTGTTTCTGCATCAAGAACAAAGACAATTAACTCTTGATCAGCATTAGAGACCGCTGGAGATACACACACACACACACACACACACACACACACACTGAACATGCATATGAACACGGCTCTTCTCTATTGCTGCAGTGTGGTGGAGCAGTTTCAGCACGTGTTCACAATACTATTTAAACTCTTTTAGGGCAGAGGAGACAAACAAAAGTCCCCAGTTCACACACACACACACACACACACACACACACACACACACACACACACACACACACACACACACATTGCACATAGTGAAACTAAAGCAGTGTTTTGCAGCACCTAATGCTCCTCCAACCGGGGGATCCCAACAGTCTTACCAGAAACCATCAGTGTGTGTGTGCTTGTGTGTGTGTGCGTGTGTGTGTGTGTGTGTGTGTATGTGTGTACGAGTGTGTGTTTTATAATTACACAGTTCTTCGGTCTGAATCATATCCGGCAAAAGCTGAAAATAACAAGACCTCGATCTGACAGCACAGCAGGGAAACAGGCAACACACACGACCACACACACACACACACACACACACACACACTTCACTTTATCATGTTTAGCCTTTCAGCATGCATTAAATTCTGTTGAAGGCAGAGATTTGTAAATGCCGTCAGGTGAAGTTGAAGATGAAGCAGAGCGTTTAACGTTGAGCTGCAGCAGAAATGCATGCTGGTTAATTATCTGTTAGACAGAGTTAAACACAGCAAGCTCATTATTACCCTTTTATTTGGTTAGGCAGAATCATTCCTTCATTCTCCTTCAGCTTAGTCCCTTTATTCATCAGGGGTCAGCACGGCGGAATGAACCAACAACTTTTACAGCATATGTTTTACGCAGCGGATGCCCTTCCAGCTGCAACCCATCACTGGGAAACACCCAAACACACTCATTCATGCACACACACTCATACACTACGGTCAGTGTAGTTGATCAGTTCCCCTATAGTGCATGTGTTTGGACTGTGGGGGAAACCGGAGCACCCGGAGGAAACCCACACCAACACAGGGAGATGAGCTATAAAATACTTTGATTATTTTACAATACACTCCGTTTTATTTAATCATTGTTAGGGTACTTGACCATTTTTGTAACAGATTAGGACATTTACTAGCAATTTCAGAGTGTTCAGAGGGAAATGAGCTTTATTTGTGCAAGATTTTCCATAATAACTAACATCTGTAAAGCTCTTGACATGTAGTGTTGAGCTTGACAGACGTGTTCACTTCTGAATAAACATGATGATATATGTCAGGCACATCATGATCTCATGTCAAAAGGAAAAGCTAGATTATTCTCTTCTTCCATATTCAGATGATTCTGTTATTTTAAGGAGAAACTCTCTTCATTTTGACTCATTATTGCTGAACACAACACAATATTTATCTAGAAAATGCCTCTTGATTTAGTCATTTGTGGATATTTGGACTAGAAATGACACTCAAACTCTAAGTAAGAAACATTTTTACCCTAAAAATGTCTGAGGTGTGTTTTAAGACATTATTCACTGTTCTTAATCTTCTAGCTGACAAACAGAAGTGTTTTACACTAATCAGATCCTCCTTACAGCCCTTGTTAGTACACAAGAGATGTCTTTAGCGTTCTGTGATTATGGTTAATCACACACACGGTGCGTCCCTTTAGCCAAATAATCAAACGTCAACCATAAATATGTCAGATTCGTATTAGACGCAGCGCTCGTGCTTTATATTTTGTGGAAACAGTTTAGTGAACTGATGTCACATCCTGACTGGGTGAAGAAAACTGCAGTGACACACATTCATTCACTGTAGAGATGCACACTAGCGCTGCACCAATATATGTCCATCAGCATGGACATCACAATGTGCGAAAACACAATGGCCACATCGCAGGATCTGCAGTGTTGAGTCTGGATTATAGTTGAGCAGACATTACAGTTCTAAACAGAGTGAAGCCATTTCAGATTTTACCCCTAAAGTTTAATATCTGCATTTGTTTTTAAGCTCTGTGACTGTGTATATATGCACTTGAAGGAACTTTAAGAGATTTGGACACTATAAATTAAGCATTTGAAGCTTAAAAGATAAATGGTATGATATTTCTTCATTTGCATAATTAAAACACTATAGTCTAATTTTATGTTTGACGACTTATAAATCAGTGTTTATTTCATTTGTATCTTTGCTCTGTTGTATTTAACTTTGTTTGTTGTTTTTTTAAATGATATTTCATGCTGTTACAATATCCTAGAAAATCCTCCCAGTCAATCTGGTGAAACTCTATTCATTTCACATGTATATATAGATTATATTAGTGGTGTGAACACTGGTCTCACGGTTCAGTTCAGATTGGTTGCGATTATCATCACTTTCAGAGTGCTACACCCTTATGATTGGTCACACGCTCAACAGAAAGGGCTGTGATTGGCTCTAACGCTCTGATGGTGTTCATCAATGAGTGATGCAAACAACAACAGCGGTGATCACAGCAGATCCATGATAGATACAGAAAAAAACTCTCTGCAGACACACTCAGGTCTGATCCACAATTATCGCTATAACAGCCGAGAGAGAGGAAAAGTTACCTCATGACAGCAGGGCAAATATCCACAAGAAGAGAGAGAAAGAGAGAAATGGAGTTTACTTTCAGGAGTCTGTAAAAGAGAAAGAGTCTGCAAGAGTCTGCAAGAGTCTACAAGAGTCTACAAAAGTCTGCAAGAGTCTGCAAGAGTCTGAAAAAGTCCACATGCGTCAGCAAAAGTTTACAGTAGTCTGCAGGAGTTTGCAAGAGTCTACAGGAGTCTGATTTGGGCACAGTTGTCCTGTGTGTGATGTGTGTTTTCGGAGATGTAGTGACATGTTAAACATGTCATGCAAATGTGGTAGATAGAGTAACTGGTAGAATTGTCAGCTGTACAAGTCTGTTAACGTGAAACTAGACTAAATAAATATTTATTTCCACAATAATCAGTGTGACATTGTTTTCTATTCCAACTCATGCACACAGTGGCGATTCTGAAGTTATTATCAGAGAGAAACAAGGTTTGTGTCTTTGGTCTCTTTCTCACAGGCAGTCCAGTATTGGGAAAGCGATGGCTGGGAATGCCAGCAAACTAGTCATATGAATCAAGCAGATTTGATTACATCTCTGGCCTCAATGTGCTCTTTCAATCTCAGCTACTCTACCTTCCTCTAAAACAACCACACACACACACACACACACACACACACACACAGAGAGAGACAATGAAGGCATGGCAGTGTTTCTCCGCTAATGTGGCAGGTTTGATTGGGAAGGCCGCAGTTATAATAGCAGCCATTGATAAGCTTTAATCAGATTCTCTGTGGCATTTGGACAGACGGTCATGCACAGGCCTGCGGTTTGCTGTGTGCAAATGTCAGCAGCTACTTCAACTCTCAACCTCTCTTTGGCCTTTATTCTGCCTGTGCACAGCATTTAATATCCTAAACCGATGATGCCAATCTGTATTTATGTGTCTGGCAGACGCTTCAGAGTTCTGTTCCTGTAGCTCCTGCACTCATCTGACTCTGCTTGAGCATCTGAGATTCACCAGTACTGTATTAACCGGCAATAGAGTAGCAGATCTTAATCTGAAGATTGATTTGAACAAAATAGACATCTAAAGCTTGATGTTTTCAATTACATTTAAATGACACATTTTAACTCAGTGGTTGGGTTACACAAGACTGAAGGGTTTATTCTGCGATAGCAACTGTCCTGGATGCACTTTATCCAGCTTATTACATTAAAACATTCAGACACACAACAGTGTTCTGAACCATAATAGTTTATTAATTCTTTAATTAAATACAAGGCTGACAGAAACTAAAACAGCTCATGGAGTATACACTTGTCTATATAAGGGCCCAGGGTTGACAGTGCATGTCAAAGCACAAACCAAGCATGAAGACAAAGGAACTGTCTGTAGAGCTCCGACACAAGACTGTCTAGAGGCACAAGAGCTTCCTAGAGCTGGCCGGCCATCTAAGCTGAGTGATCAGGGAGAAGGGCCTCAGTCAGGGAGGTGATCAATAACCCGATGGTCACTCTGTCTGAGCTCCAGTGCTCTTCTGTTGAGAGAGGAGAACCTTACAGAAGGACAACCATCTGTGCAGCAATCCACCAATCAGGCGTCTGTATGGTAGAGCGGGCAGACGGAAGACACTCCCCGCCTGGAGTTCACCATCTGAAGGACTCTCAGAGCATCAGAAACTAAACTCTCTGCTCTGATGAGACTCAAACTGAACTGTTTGGAGTGAACGCCAGGCGTTACGTTTGGAGAACAGCAGGCGGCGCTCATCAGCAGGCTAACAGCATCCCTACAGTGCAGCATGGTGGTGTTGGCATCATGCTGTGGGGATGTGTTTCAGCAGCAGGAGCTGGAAGACTAGTCAGGATAGAGGGAAAGATGAATGCAGCGATGTACAGAGACATCCTGAATGAAGACCTGCACAAGAGTGCTCTCCACCTCAGACTGGGCCGACGCTTCATCTTCCAGCAGGACAATGACCCAAAGCACACCGCCAACATATCAATGGAGCCGCACAACAACAACTCGGTGAATGTCTTTGATTGGCCCAGCCAGAGCCCAGACCTAAATCCTATTGAACATCTCTGGAGATATCTAAAAATGGCTGTACACCGTCACTTCCCATCCAACCTGATAGAGCCTGAGAGGTGCTGCAAAGAGGAACGGGCAAAACTTCCCAAAGACAGCTGTGCAGAGCTCGAGCATCATATTCAGAAAGACATGAGGCTGTAATCACTGACAAAGGAGCATCAACAGAGTCTTGAGCAAAGGATGAGAATACTGATGTACATCTGATCTTACAGCTGTTTATTTTTAATACATTTTCAGCAATTTCAAAAACTCTTTCTTCACATCGTCATCATAGGGGATTGTGTGTAGAATGTTGAGGAAATCAATGAAGTTAATCTGTTTTGGAATAAGACTGGAACATAAACACATGTGGAAAAAATCAAGCGCTATCAATACTCTCCAGATGCACTGTATACACACACACACACACACACACAAACAAACACACACACACACACACACACACACAAACACACACACAGACACAGACACACACACACACACACACACACACACACACACAGTAAATGTAAATATAAGTGTTAATCTGGTTTGTTTGTAATCTGGTTTTGTTCTGTTCAATGTAAACATCATGAATGCTTTGGCAACACATATGTAACATTTACCATGCAATAAAGCAAGTTTTGAGTGTGTGTGTGTGTGTGTCTGTGTGTGTGTGTGTGTGTGTGTGTGTGTGTGTGTGTGTGTGGGGTGTCCTGGTTTTCCAGAAGGGTCCGTCCCTCAAGAATCCTGCAGGAATGTAAAGAATGGCGGATCAGGAGAGAGACAGAGGGCAGCGAGGCCAAGAGGGAGAAAAAACAGAGGAAAAACAGATGGAGCTGCAGGAGGAAAAGAGCAGGGCGAGCAGAGAGAGAGAGAGAATGATGGGAGTAGGGATTATTAGGGTGGAGTGGTGTTGCACACACACACACACACACACACACACACACACACACACACACACACTGTTTGCATCAAAAAATGCAAATTAAAATAGCAGTTGAAGTCTTATTATTTCCTATTTTACTTTATTATTATCCCTTCTGTTTATCTTTTCCCCAATTTCTGTTTATTTAAATTAATAAATAAAAAGACTACACACACACACACACACACAATATCAAATCAGATATATATTCACTTTATGATCATTAAAGGTCCAGTGTTCAGTCTGAACAGTAGTTTGAGGAGCACAACACACACAGTAATGTCCCGTTATTATGATCAGACTGATTCAGCTCTATTCTTCTGTAATCAATAGATTGAGTCAGTTGTTCATTAGTTGATGTAATATTGGACACAGACTGATAAAGATGCACATTTGGATGTTTGCTTTTCATTAAACTGAAGGGGAAACCCCCAATGTGTTGAAATGAACACGTGCATGATCATCATTCAGTGATAAATCAGTGTTTTCCTGTCGTGTCTCGCCTCATAATCCAGTGTCGAGTCTAAAAATGGACAAAGGCCTCGTGGGAGGTGCAGAATCTTAGGAATCTTGGCCGGGATTCAGGGCTTGTAGAGGATTCAGGACTGATTTTGGTGATTATTTCTGTGTTATTGGTTTTTCTTGAGTTGCACTAGAACCTGAAGATGTTTCTTGTGTTTGGTTGCGAGCCCTGCGAAACCCCGGCGCATGGGAGAAGTGGTAAAGGTTAAACATAGAGTGGCTCAGTCGGGGAATCTGTTCATTCATATTGACTCACATGAACACTCCAGCAGTCTCCACGTGCCCCACTGTACTGCTGCCGTCTGCCATCACACACTCTGACCCGGAAAAGTGGGAGTATTGACAGAGCTTCGTACCATTTCCCTACAAAAAATACCAGTTATATATCTAATAATAGTGAAGTAAACAGGTGAAGGTGTTTTTAAAAGTAATTAATTCTAATTTAGACTAATAAACTTTCAAACATTCAGTCTTTAATCTGATATGCAGATATTCTCACTCTGATTGGCTGTTGTCATTTTCCTCTCTTGTCTCAACTCCGCCCACTGGTGTTTATTTTCAGCTCTTTCCAATAGCAGAACTGCAACTAACGATGAGGCGGGGCTAAAGATACTTAGGCCCCATCTGATTGGTCAAGTTTAGATAAACAGCTGATGGATCATTCATCACTGCTGTAGAGTATATTAAGAGGATTACAGGAAATCTGACAGACCTACTCAGACGTGTAGCTCTATACTTGATTCATTTATTAAAGAGACAGTAAAATAAAGTTGACTCACTCTTGTTAAATATCACACACCAAAGCAGACGTTTACATGAATGTTCATGCTGCCCTGAAGAACAATATCAGCTGTGATCGAGCGCTTTCATTTGTGCTGAACTTTCCCTTTATATTGATTGTGTTTGGCTCGGCAGTCATCGTGTCTGTAGATATCCAGGAAGGGTTTAATTTCACACCCTTCCACACCCTGGATTAGCATTATGAGTTTATTTTCTCATGACTAGCCTTTCTGTGTGAGGAAACACAGCACACTCCTAATAACGTCCTATTATTAACCTCAGATAATGCCCTGACTGACATATACAGCAACAATAAGCACAATTCTAGTTAAAGTCTTTATTAGTACATGTAGTTGGTTGCGCCGTCGCAGAGCGCATTTATCCATCATTAAAATAGCTACAGTTAATTCAGACATGATCTTAATGCTTTTGCACCATGAGCTGCAGATTTTACGCCTAGATTGATATCCATTATAAGTTAGTTAAAATGCTGTTCTTGCATATTTTTATCAAGTAAGAGTGAGAGAAAATAAGAGAGATCAGTTTAAAAGTTTACAACAAACTGTTACATGATAAATATAAACAATTATTCACCCTCCTGTGCAATATTACATTTCTGTACAAATATTCCCCAAGTGCTGTTTCTCAGATTGAGGAGTTGTTCTCAGTGTTTCCTCTAATGTTTGTTCTTCTGGAGAAAGTCTTATTAGTTTTATTTGGGTTAGAATAACAGCAGTGTTTAATAGTGTTAAAGTCATGTTAAGCTCAATATTATTCACCCCTTCAGCAATATTAGTGTTGGATTGTCTCCAGAACAAACCACTGTTATACAATGACTTGCCTAATTACCCTAACTTTACCCTAATTACCCTAGTGAAGCCTTTACATGTCACTGTAAGCTGAACACTAGTGTCTTGAAGAACATCTAGTCTAATATTATGTGCTGTCATCATGATGAAGAGGAAATAAATCAGTTAAACAATCAAACTATGATTAGAGATGTGCTGGAGAAATCTGCTCTCTGATATCAGTAATTGGGTGCGAGTATACAGGAGGGTGTATAATTGATTCTGACTTCAGCTGTATATGTTTATTCATTATCATTTTCCGCTCTGTAATAACTGCTGCCGTCATGGGTTAATGTTGACTCATGCAGTGTGTGTTCAGTACAACAGTGGGAAGCATTGCTGGGTTAATCATCATTAAAGTGCTGAAACATTGTCAGAGGTCACTCTGTGTCTGCTATTTCTGTAATGAATGTCAAACAAACTCTTATCATCACATTATGAGTCTCTAATGAGTCTCCAGCAGTAAACGAAGCATTATCAGAGGCTCTCGGCACGCTGGAGATCTCTCTCTCTCTCTCTCTCTCTCTCTCTCTCTCTCTGTCTCTCTCTCTCTCTCTCTCTCTCACATTTTTTTCACATTTTAGGTGCTTTATTGGCATGACAAATAGCTGTACATTCGTATTGCCAAAGCAGTGCAGCGTCGCTACGTACAGACAAGACAGTGCAAAAAGGGCAGTAGTGCAAACAAATATGAACATAAAATATAATATAGAAATAAAGAAAAGAAATGTAAAAAAATAAAAATAGATTAATAAAAATAACAATATATCAGTAAAACTAAAAATATTAATAAAAATAAAAATAGATTAATGGTAATTTGTGAAACAGGATAAAAGTGGTGACAATAATATAACAGTAAGTCCACGAGTAAAGAGTTCCTGTGTTGTGTGTTGGAGACAGTGGAGCGGATCATTGTGGGTTCCTCAGACGGTGGCAGGAGTGCACAAACTGAGCTGCTAACACACAGCAGCACACACACTCCCCCAGGAGGATGGGCAGTTTCTCATTGTTCGGCAGGGACTCAAAGTTTTTGTGTGTGTGTGTGAGTTTTGGGTAGAACTTCTCCCGGATCTCTGAGTATTTTGTGCACTCCGTAAGGAAGTGCAGTTCTGTTTCAATCGGCTGCTGAAGGCAGTGTGGGCACAGCCGCTCCTCCACCGGCAGCCATGTTTGTCTGTGCCGGCCCGTCTCTAGCTGGAGTCCGCTGAGTCTGTATCTGCTCAGGGTGTTCCTCAGACCTCTCTCTCTCTCTCTCTCTCTCTCTCTCTCTTGCTTTTAACTACAGATATAACCAAAGCTGGCTCATGGAAATCTTTGATTTGACCCAGCACCGATGGTTGTGGTGAATGCCTTTAGCAGATCATCATAAGGTCATCATAATGAATTTTACATCATCTTTTTTCTTTGTTTTATTGTCGCGTGTGTGTGTTTCTCAGCAGCAGAAGTGCTCATAGTGTGTAAACTCAGAGCTCAGTGAATAGGAGAGCGCAACACATCATCATTCTACACTCCTATTAGCTGAAATAATGACAGAAACTCCAGCATGGTGTTATGAAGACTTTCAGAAAGAGGAAAACAGCAGTGTGAGACTGATAACGGCAGCCAGAGGAGACAATACTGTCAGATCTACTGTCCTGCACACACACACACTGCAGTACACACACCTCACACACGCGGGAGTTCAGTTACTGATGCGCAGATGATATAATACGCACGCTAATACATAAGAATGTGCAAAAATTTAAAAGAAATCGAAATATTGAAAATGTTTTATGATTCTGATGATGTTAAACGCCTCATAACAGTCCTGTGAAAAGGCTCCATCTGCTACTGAGCAGGAAAAAAGCACACTGAGATGAAAAGTGCCACCACTGAATTGATTGGATTTGATTGACTGATGTATTGTGTGTGTTGTAAGTGTATTTTCCCTGCAGGCACAGGACATCAACATACAATGTGTCTTGGGGACGTTGGATTTTGTTTGGAAATGAAAATCGGGTTGATGTCAGAACCCAATGTCAAGCTGACATCAACGTCCAACATCCAACCTAAAATCAACCTAAAATCAACCAAATATCAATGTCTACTCATGTCACACATTGAGGTTGTGTGGACGTTACCGTTATGACGTCTATCAGACGCTGGACTTTAGTCACTTTCCTACACAGCCTAAATATCAACGTCATTTTTGGACGTCATAAGACTGTTGTCCTCAGACGTCACGACCTAAATCTAACCTAATATTGACGTATGATGCTGTGTGCCTGCTGCGTTGTGCTACTGTTTATTTATTTAATATTGCTAAACTGGTTGAACCAGGGACTAGATGTGAATTATCTTTATAGCTAACTCTAACATGTCATGTTGTACACTGCCCCTGTATATATAAATAAATGAATAAATAAATGAATAAATAAATGAATAAATGAATAAATAAATAAATAAATAAATAAATAAATAAATAAATAAATAAATAAATAAATGTTTTCAATTAAATGATGTAAATGAATCAGACTTTTACAAAATGTAAATATTGTCAGTGGACTGACAGAGGAAAACACACAAGACATCTCTGAGCAGCTCAGAGTATACAGCATTCAACTCCACTGTGTTACAGACGGCTTTTAGCTTTGGCTAATTATAGTTGATTATAAAATGTGGAAATATATTCTGCATTAGTTAATGTGATTTAATGTTTTCTAGTTTAAGGAATTAAACATGGGATCTTTAATCTGATATACTGTATTTACCTTCACTAGAAAAAGGAAAGGTTTGGGCAGTCCTGATCTCACCAACACTGCAAAGATGCTTTTCTTAGAGCTTCAGTCTTGTGTCTGGTCCACATATCTAGACATTTTAACTCAAGAAGCATTTTCTAGACGAGCACAACATATAGTATTGTTTTAGAAATAATGAGTCAAAATGAAGAGGGTTGTTCATTAAAACTAGCAGAATAATCTGACAGTCTGCCGTCTGTATTGCTCTTTATGTTGGAGTTATCCAGCTTGTCTTCACCGATTGCGCTTGTGTATAACGCTGCTGCTGCTGACATGTTCACTAACAGCTGGAAAAGGCAGCACATCACACCTGTTCTCCACTGGCTCTCTGGTAAGTTCAGGAGTGATTTTAGAGTTTGTTTCTAATGCCGTTAATAACCTTGCTCCTCCTTATTTGTGTGAAATTTTGCACATTCACAAACCCAGCAGAGCTTTGATCTGCTCACCAACTTCTGCTTGAAGCCCCTCGGTCAACATGCAAGTAGTGGGGTGATGTCTCTTCTGCAGCGCAGGTCCTAAACTGGTACCACTTTATTCTGATGCTCCATTTGAGTATTAGTAGACTGTCTGCTTAATATCTGCTGATTCTGTTCATTCAACACATTTAGCTGACTATGAGAAACTTTGCAAGTACATGTTAACTTACACTAACCCAAACCCCAACCTAACAGTCTGCTGATAATCTGATGAGAATTAGCTGGCCTGTAGATGCAGTGTAACTTATATTTAACTAACAGACCATCAGAATAAAGTATGACCTCTAAATTTTGGACAACCCATCCTCCTGAGCTACATACAATCCCTGACCTGCTGCTGTTTAAAGTCAAGCTTGAGACCCACTTGTTTAAATCAGCTTTAATGCATGGCACTGACACTCCTCTCTGTGTTCATGTTTGCTCTGTTTTATTGATATCACCCAGTTCTCAGATTATTCTGCTCATTTTATTGAAACTCTCTTCATTTTTACTCATTATTTCTGAAAACAGCACTATATTTGTTATTTGTCTTGAAAATGCATCTTGATTTAAGAGTTTGTAGATTTTTAAACTAGAAACGAGACAGAAAGTCTCAGTAAAAGTCCTTTTCTGCAGTGTGTGCACAAAGCACATGTAGAGAAAACACCGACAGGAGGATGAGGTGTGAGAGCGACGTGTGTATGAAGTGTTTCCAGTGTTTTGGGTCTATGTGGGTACGTGTGGGCAGTGAAAGCGTACGCTCAGAGTTCAGTTACTATTGTTTCTGCTGCTGGAAACCGTCTCATATGTGAAGTTCAGCTCCAACCGAGACCCTCAGCGTCTCTGAACATCACACTTCAGTCAATTACAGCACGGAAAAAGAAGCGTACTGGCGACAGACAAGGGGCTTTTCAAGAAAAACACACTCAAACCCTCCAAAAGGATGTGTTCACTGCGCAAAAATGATTTCTCACTCAGAGTTTGTGTCTTGTTTCTGGTTAAAATATCTACAAACTCTTAAATCAAGAAGCATTTACTAGATGAGTGATAAATATAGTGCTGTGTTCAGAAATAAAGAGTCTAAATGAAGAGAGATTCTCCTTAAAACATCAGAATAATCTGACATTGGGTTAAGCAAGATAATCTAGCTTCTGGTTTTGACATAAGATTATTTTGCTATGTTGTACTACTAAATGCATCATATACTATGGAAGTGTGCAGTTTTGGATGCAGCCCATATTTCAGTGTGGATAGTGAGATTCGGGACACATCAAACATGTTTAAAATACAAGTTATTTTCATAGGAAAATATAGATAAAATTTAAATATGCTAGAAACTAACGATTAACTGTATTGCAGCATTTTGATGACCCAAAAAGGGGAAACCCTTTACAATAAGGCTGTATTAGTTAATGTTAGCTAATGCATTTACTAACATGACCAAACTATGAGCAATACATGCATTACAGTGTGTGATCATGTTACTGAATGAAAACTGTCATTCTGTAGTTGATGTTAACTCATGCTGTATTAACTCATGTTAACTCTTTAGCATGTATTTGGCTGTTAATAATGCATTATTGAAGGATGAATTATGATTAATAAACACTACAGGTATTGTTCATGCATAATCAGTGTTAGTAAATTAACTAATAAAACCTGATTGGAAAGAGGGGCCAAGAATATGCTGAACCCTTCAGTTTAAAGTTAAGACAAAATGAACCTGAAGTGTATGAAGAACAGCAGTGTACATGAATTAAAGCAAAGCACTAGAAATTATACCAAAATACTTGAGATAAGACATAATTAAAGGGATAGTGCACACAAAACTGGAAAATCTGTCATCATTTACTCTCCGGTCACTTGAGTTTCTGTATTCTGTTGAACACTAAAGTAGATCATTTGAAGAATGCTGGAAACCGGTAACCATTGACTTCCACTGTATTTGTTTTTCTACTATAAAAGACAATGGTTACCGATTTAAGCATTCTTCAAAATATCTACTTCAGTGTTTAACAGAAGAGAAACTCATTAACCACTCATAAATGAGCGTAAATAGTGAGTATATTTAGATTTTTGGGTGAACTAACCCTTCAACATGTGAAGCAATCTGATGCCAAAAGGAAACAAGATTATTTCTCTTCCCTCACTGTCAGATTATTTTGCTTCTTTTCAAAGAAAAAACATTTATTTTTTACATTTTATATCTGAAAACAAGACTATATTCAGCACTTGTCCAGAAAATGCTTCTTGATTTAAAGATGTTGATATATTTGGAGTAGAAACAGGAGATTTGCCGTGTAGTTACTGGATAGACAACACACAACGAGTGCATAAACCTTTATACACACCGAGACAAGACACACAGGTATAGTTCACTTTATACAGCAAGTGTGAAGGGGGAAGAGCCACCATAACTGCATGCATATGACTGTTTTTACCGGGCTGAACATTTCCTGAGTGGAAACTGTAGTGAGATTTGTCAGTAAGCACAGTGAGATGTGCTTTTATATATTGATGGAGCTCAAAACCGTTGGTGGGAAATTCCCTGTGAGCTTTGAGCTGGACAACATTTGAGATCAATCGACGGCCTTTCTCAACAACAACAATAACAATCCTGAAGAGGTGGGTGGAAGAGATGGAAATAAAAGCTAAAAATAAAGGCGAGTTCTGTCTCTCGTCTTCATAAAGCTCATCCGTTCCTCTCAGTGGTTATGCTGTGAAGTCAACCCGGCCAATATTTCACTTCTGAGATCTGTCACAATGGAAAAACACCTTGCTTCTGCCGTACTGAAAGACTGAGCTTGATTTGATTAGTCAAACTGCAGATCAGCGAAAGGTCACGCTTCTGACATCCATACGGCCTCAAACGGTTAGCGGTGACTCACTCGGGCTTCCAATTTAAAGGAGACGATTCTGCCCCCTTTATATGAGATGTCAAATAAGCCTGTGCTGTTTCAAGAGTGAAGATTGAGCTGAGAATGTCACAGATGATGTTCTCCAGCTCTCTGAAACTGATCCTAATTGTGGAGTTTTGGTGACTGTCGCTTTAAATGCAAATGAGATTGTGCGCTTTTCAGAAGAGGGCGGAGCTACAGATGCCTGTGCATCAACTCTAATGAGTGGCTGCTTCTCACTCAGGCCTGCTGTTTATGCTAATGAGATGGAGAGATGGGCACTAGTGGGCGGGGCTTTCCCCCTCTGATGACACATACAAAGGGAAAATGTCAATCACAGTGTTTCTGCATCAAGAACAAACACAATTAACTCATGATCAGCATTAGAGACTGCTGCTGGAGATACACACACACACACACACACACACACACACACACACACACTACTGGGCTTAAACACCATATAAAAGTCATTTTTCCATAACAGACATCATCTTAAGCACATAAGGAGACCTGCTGCACGCCTTTATTAAGTCTTCGTGCATGAGGATGCAGAGAAACAGAGATGTCAGGCAAATGCAGAAAGATCCGTGTGGAAAATCCAGAGAGTGACACAACGGAGAGCTCACTGGGTTTTACACGTCACTTTCAGTATTTCAGTATATTATGTGGTGTGAAACAGCGAGGATGAAGACCCTCAAAGTGAACGCACGAGAGTTCCTGTCAGGCTCTGAGTCACGTCCACACTACACCGAGTGCAAGAAGAAGAGTGAGCTCCTCTTAAAGTTTCAGTCTTAATTCTAGTGCAGATATCTGCAAATCCTTAAATCAAGAAGCTTTTTCTAGACAAGCACAGAATAGAGTGATGCTTTCAGAAATAATGAGTCAAGATGAAGAGAGTTTCTCATTAAAACCAGCAGAATAACCTGACAATGAGGGAAGTGGAGTAATCTTGTTTATTGTGAATGATATTTCAGCGTGTTTCACTGCACACCTGCATCAGGCAGCAGGAACTTCCATGATGGAAAGGAGTGATCAATGATGCCTATTCCTCTGCTTTTCTAACTCTTTTTCCAGGAAATGTTTGGACCGCCGTCAGCAGGTTTTCCCCCACTATACTGCACGTTTGTTTAGTGACTGATAAGGCAGAGCAGAACATGGTCATATCCTCTGATTAAGAGCGAGTGCAGCGAGACGCTGTTTACTGCGCAGGTTTACTGGGAATTATGACCAATTTAATTAAAGAGGAACAGAACTGCGTCTGAGAACAAGCTAAAACACAGAGGAAATGCTGGATATCACACGTGCAAACTCTTAGTATAGCGCTTTAGAAATTATGTAGGTGTTTATCTGATGTCAGATGACTGCAATAGCATAATCATACTGATATTCATTGCTAGTAAAATGCTGGACATCAGTTTTCATTCAGAGATGCCTGAATTCTCAGAGATTTTGCTCTATATAGGCCAGAGGGTGCTCAAACGTTTTCTTATGAATGACCAAAAACCCATATCAAACACACCTGAACCAATTAATTAGGACCTGAACACCACGTGATCATTACAGGCAGGTGTGTTTGATATGGGTTGCAACTGAAATCTGCAGGAAGGTAGATCTCCAGGAACAGGGTTGGCCACCTCTGTTTTACAGTATACATATATGACCAATCAGCTGTGAGGAAAGGGATATACATATCTAATATTCCAAATTAAACTCTTTTACACGTGTGTTTTTGTACTAATAATATGTTTTATTAAGTGTTTAAATGTAACTGTGATGCCTTTAAATTAACATTTATATTTAAATATCAACATAAATCAGCTTTAATAGATAAAGCTTGTAAAATGACTGTCTGTTGAGCTGACTGTGAACCAAAATAAAAGATTGATTTTACTTTAAGTTGCCTTTCAATGCATTCAGCAGTGTTAATTTCAGCTTTATACATGTGTTTAAACTCATTATATTTCTGATAATGTCTGGTAATATCTGTTAATGCTGATTGACAAACTGGTCCTCTCATGTGTCATGTGATTGGCTGTTTGCTGTATTAGTGTGTCTGTGATTGGCTGTTTGCTGTATTAGTGTGTCTGTGATTGGCTGTTTGCTGTATTAGTGTGTCTGTGATTGGCTGTTTGCTGTATTAGTGTGTCTGTGATTGGCTGTTTGCTGTATTAGTGTGTCTGTGATTGGCTGTTTGCTGTATTAGTATGTCTGTGATTGGCTGTTTGCTGTATTAGTGTGTCTGTGGTTGGCTGTTTGCTGTATTAGTGTGTCTGTGATTGGCTGTTTGCTGTATTAGTATGTCTGTGATTGGCTGTTTGCTGTATTAGTGTGTCTGTGATTGGCTGTTTGCTGTATTAGTATGTCTGTGATTGGCTGTTTGCTGTATTAGTGTGTCTGTGATTGGCTGTTTGCTGTATTAGTGTGTCTGTGATTGGCTGTTTGCTGTATTAGTGTGTCTGTGATTGGCTGTTTGCTGTATTAGTGTGTCTGTGATTGGCTGTTTGCTGTATTAGTATGTCTGTGATTGGCTGTTTGCTGTATTAGTGTGTCTGTGGTTGGCTGTTTGCTGTATTAGTATGTCTGTGATTGGCTGTTTGCTGTATTAGTGTGTCTGTGATTGGCTGTTTGCTGTATTAGTGTGTCTGTGATTGGCTGTTTGCTGTATTAGTATGTCTGTGATTGGCTGTTTGCTGTATTAGTGTGTCTGTGATTGGCTGTTTGCTGTATTAGTGTGTCTGTGATTGGCTGTTTGCTGTATTAGTGTGTCTGTGATTGGCTATTTGTTCCAAAATCTAATCGTACAGAACTGATCCATACTGAACTGTCCTGCTCAGGGCAAGTCCTGCCAAAAATGTGGCAAGGAAAAAATAATCCACACCATTACACCAGCAACAGCCTGAACTGCTCCAGAATGGCTCCAAGCTTTCATGATGTTCTCGTCAACATTTGAGTGTTACAGCAGAAATCTAGACTCAATTAATCTATTCACACCAAACATGGTAATGTTTACCAGTGTAGTTGATCAGTTCCCCTATAGCGCATGTGTTTGGACTGTGGGGGAAACCGGAGCACCCGGAGGAAACCCACACCAACACGGGGAGAACATGCAAACTCCACACAGAAACACCAACTGACCCAGCCGAGACTCAAACCAGAGACCTTCTTGCTGTGAGGCCATAGAGAAACTATATGTTTGGGATGACTGTCAGTGCTTTTTTCCCAGCTAATAAGCAACAACTGTGAGAGCCGTTCAGAATCCACTGATCTATAAAGGGTTTGCTCAGTTTAAAGCTACACATGATGTTGCTTGAAGCATTTATTATATAAATATAATGACTTATGACTATGACCAATCGCCATTCCACAATGAAAGCCTCTTAAAACACATTGCATTCAATCTCTCTCTGAGCAGATCATCCTGACCGAGTCTTAATGCATTGATTTGCTGCCATGTGATTATCTGCTGGGATGTATTTGGACTGTATTTCATATTGAGACATTAAACATTGGTATCTTGACACATTTCGAGAAGAGATGAAAGATATGATCAAATGTGCACGCAATAAAAACACAGCATCGCTAAAGGATCGCCAGGAAAACACAACAATCAGAATATATCAGATGAAGCACTTACTGTCTGTGCACCGCACATCCTGACAGATAAAGATGGGACAAATACCTAATGGCCAACAGGAAGCTCTGCAAAACAGACCAGCACGAGTGCTTCATGTACGCTGAGTGCTTGATGTTGCGGTCTGCAAGCAGAGCTCGGACAGGAGGCCTTTCCATCCTCTTATTTCTAGACGTTTCCTATTAATTCAGTTCACCGGAGTCACCAGAGGAGGGCATCAAACACATGACCACATCTGAAAGGAACCTTCTCTGCGACTCCATAAACAAAGCCCTCATGTGGATAATCCCCAAACTGTTGAGGACAGAAATAGTTTTCTCATATCCTGCTCAGTGTGGAGCTACACCATCGTGGCATGCACAGGAGAATATTTTTCCATGTCTCGAGCAATATGCCTTGTGTAAGTGATTACAGCTGAGAGCTCTGAAAGGTTAGAGGCTTTCTGTGCCACCTACTGATGCCTTTCCATTTCATCTGTCAAGCAAAACAAGCGGAGTCACTGCAGGGAGATAGCATCTCTCCACACCGGGACACTTTGGGTGTTGGTTAAGCGTTCATAAAACCGTGCAGACAGGCTCTTATGGGCTGTTAACACTCACTCACTGACCGACTGTGACCGGGTAGCACAGGATTCTGGCCCAGATTTGGCATAAAGCTGCCTTTATACCAGGCATTCATCCGGCACTGGCATACAGCATGTGGGCCAAACATGTTTAGGGAGGTTTAGGGAAGGCTGATGGTGATGATAAACTGTGCTTTTAAAACACTATCGGTTGGGTTTAGGGAAGGGGGTGGGGGTTATCAGTCAGTTGGTTGGGCAGTCAGTCGACGGCGGCCTCTGGTGGATTTATGTGAGAACAGCAGGCACTCACGACAGATATTTGAGATCTGAAAAAGCGCACACAGCGCCCTCTGGGGGATTCAAGAGAACAAAAACTGGAAAAATATGCAGCTCCTGGAGTGTATTTGGTGCTCTGCAGAAATGTGTATGGGGGACGTAATCAGAATGAGCCTGGGTTTGAAGAGTCCATGATGATGTTAATAGTTTGATTGCAGTGTTTCCATGTGCAGTTCAATAATGCCACCACAGCAGGGATACTGCACATGTCTGCATTCACTTCTGTTTAGATCCACAATGCCTTCAGTCTGATTAACGTCATCGCAAATCTCTGTGTACATGCTAGACTCTTCACCCGAGTGTTGTCTTAAAATCAGAGTGTTGTTAAGCGGCTCACCGTGAGTGCATGTGGCATGTCTGGGAATGGAGTGTTTTAAAGATCAATCTTTGTCTGGAAGGATGTGCAGTCAGGTGACCTCTTGACCCCTCTTGACCCCAGGGCTGGAACTCCAGGAGAACATTTGGATAGAGATCAAGTTTCCTGTGACCCATTTCCAGGGTTGACCATATTAATTAGTGCAAGCTTCACCACGACTCTTGCTCTTAGGGGGGTTGAAGCAATCAGACCTTTTTTTTTGGTCTGGAGAAAATGGGCTTGGGAAAGTCATAACGGGGGGTTTGGATATGGGCCGACTACAGAGATCACCTACTTATCAACTCCCTGGAAACCACTTAAACAATCATCAAGAACTTCAAGCAACCACTTAACAGCACCAGCGAGAACCTCCACCAGCTATCCAAAAGACTTGCATTCATTTTTCTTTGGGTTAGTCCCTGATTTATTAGGGGTCACCACTGTGGAATGAACCACCAGTCACTCTGGCATGTGTTCCATGCAGCGGATGTCCTTCCAGCACTGAGAGTACACTAAGTCGACTGAGTAACCCATACTCTCTCTCTCATTTAATGCAAGTTTTATTTAAAGGAACAGTGCACTTTTCTTTTGTAAGTGATCCCTTAAGTAATGGTAATCAATGCAGTTTTGCAGAGCAGCACTGTGGGCCAGTTGTGGCGGCCCAGATGGACTGGCAGATGAGTATTGCTGCCAACAGCTGGATGATCTGGTGCCCTCAATAGTACAGTGATATTCCCAGTGGACCAGAGAACGGACACAGGACAAGCCAGTGGCCGAGCAGAGAGTATCTCTTCCTGCGCAGGACAGGAAAAGCTACCGCAACTCATCTTATCACTAATAGCACAGGCGGTCCTGAGAGACAGGGACACAGCGCAGAGCGGATAAAGAGAGGAAGATGCCTTTGTAAACCAATACCCTTTGAAAACAGGGAATCTCAGAACAGTCGACACTCTAGAGACTGATGGAAAAGAGCAAATCTTCATACTGTGTGCACTGAAAAGAGATCATTGATTTGGATTTACTACATAGTTTTAGTGTTTGCAAACTCTTCATATGGGCTGCATTTAAACAAACTAATTGAGTTTAGTAATGCTCAACTTTAATTTCAGCCCATATAAATCATCTGCAAGCCCTCACCTCTAAACAGTTGAGTAAATGCAGGGAATCATTTGTTTTCAGTGCAACTCCAGCAGTTGGTCTGTGGTGACGGCGCCGGCTTATGACTTGTTTTTCATTGACAACTTCAGCAGAATTGGGCAGCATGCACGACCAGAGCTTCTCTCTTTAAAGTTTAAAACTAAAGACTTCAACATATCACATGTGTACTTCCCAATTTCGCTGTTAAATCAGGCATGGCATGTAGACAAAAGAGTGCAGGCCTAAAGTTTGGGGAAACAGACGTCTGCATCAGTCTGTGGGAATAATGCATCACAAGCCCGGCCACAAGCCCACTTCCTCGTGGATGTGAGAAGAGGGCATCTCATTTCCTCTCAGATGACCACCAGCAGCTCTGCCATGTCCACAGAACGATCCAAAGGTTGAGAAAACTTTCAATGAAATCATCTTTCAGTTTCCATGAAGACACTTCTTTATGACTCTATTAAGACAAAGTTATTTTGAACAACTGTGAACGCATGGTTACTCAATCCAGTTCAGGGGTGCATTTCCCAGACAACGACGTAACTCACGGCTGAACTACCATAGGACGATGCATTGTTTGGGAGAAGAGCGATGTAGTGACGAGTGTTTCCCCAAAACCCGTAGTTTCTCCAGTTATAATGTAAACCGCCCATAATGATGCTCGAAACAGGGTGGAGGAACAACGTCTTTAGAGAAGAACCCCATTATTTTTTGTGCAGATGATAGTTTTACACGCACACACATTTAAAAACAAGACCCAATATTAGTTTTGATAAAAACATGCACTCGCTTTCTATATTAACTGAATATACTGTGTGTAAACGGCACATATAGAGCCTGTGTTTCCTCTACAGATACTATTGAGAACATTACATATTCTATTATTAAACATAAAACCACACACGCAAACACGTAATCTCATATACAAATCATTACTGTTGTATTTTACAGTAGGCTATTTTTTAAAGAAATTTTAAAAGTCCTACTTAATAATAACTATTATTATTGTTTTAAGCAGGATATTGTTTATTTATTTTATTTTATTTAAGTCCACTTTTACAATGTGACACACTTAAACCACGGCAGAAATGTTCTAGCCAGCAGGCCCTAACTAACCCTGACCCTAACTCTAACCCTATGTCATATACAGTACAGACACATTTCTCAATCAATGACCTACTATACATGAAAAGCATTGGCGTATGCTGTGTGTTTTGTTTTCACAAGCTTTAGAGACGTAACATGAATTCCGTTTTTAAATAATAGGTCACCTACAGCTTTCGTCATGAGCTGCGTTCAAAATGACATCAATGTTTTATAAGTGCACTGCGAAGGGAGCGCAATAGTAAACATGAAGATCGCTAAAACTGAACTGTAGAAATACTTTACAACCAAATTACACCTAAGAGAGATGACTTCAATGTTGTTTTTATTCATTACAAGTTTAAATGTTAGAATGTTCTTAGTGAATAGGGCATAGGGGGGAAAAGTGGCAATAGAACACAGACAGGAACTCTATTTCTAACCAAGCTCTAGAGGTGTAGCTGCAAGTGAACAAGCTTGCGACGCAGTTTGCAAATGTTCATTGAAACACCAAATCAACAAACTATGTTTGTAAATGACAGAACTTGCGACTTTAGTTAGCTAACAATGGTTTTCGGAAATGCAGCCCTGTTCTCGTTATTAAAGGCCTCCTAAGAGCAGTTTTAACATGTGTTTTATTTGATAGGACAGTGTAGAGAGGAGAGAGGAGTGAACGGAGAGCAGAAAAGACTTGAGTTGGGAATTTAACTGGATTTGCTGTGAACAACTTATTATTTCTCGACACACTAAACACTAAACTATTGGTGCTGACAACTACTACTAAGAGCATTTTGTAGAAAAAATTAATAATTAAAGGCTGCCAGAGTGTTGTTTTTTCTGAGAGGCACTATGTAACAAGGACTTCCAATCCTGCTGATAACATCCTGCAAAGCTGATCTCCAGCTGATCCAAGCTTAATTTCAAGTGATTTAAGTTTCTATGATCCTGAAGACCTTGATTAGCTGGTTAAGGTGTGATTAACTAAGATTGCAGATCTCTGCAAGACAAAAAATAATCATTTACTGCCCAAAGCAAGAAAGAGAAATACTTTCACAAGTCTTTCACTTGGACACCTAAGAGCCTTTTCCCACTGTACAGAATATTCTGTTGGACGGTCAGATGTCAAAGTGTCTCAATCAAACCAAAGATGCCAGAACCTTGATTTTTATTGAGTGTCCTTCTTCAGAAAGCACCTACTGGTGCATTAAAGAGCCACAAAACCAGCACACCCATCTGAAGAGCATACAACAACACTCACTCAACCCAACTACACTCGCTCAACCCAACAACACTCACTCAACCCAACTACACTCAAAATGACCCATTCTGATTCTGCACATGGCAGCATTATTCCACATTATTCCACCCACCCAAAACAGACATGCCACCCCTTCTCCCAAAACCCATAACATCACAAGCATCATGGCATCATCATATTAAAGCCTCTGGTCAAAAAATCCATCTTTCTAAGTCATGGGATTGTTATTTGTCCAACACTGACACCAATGCACACATGCCGTCTGACTCACTTCAGCTCTGGGTGGGTCTGTTTCCAATTTTCGCACCCCTCCACCCATAAAAAGAGAAGTTACCTCCAAAAACAACAAAACAAGTGAAGAAAGCGGCTCACACACACACACACACACACACACACACACACACACACACACACACACACACACACACACACACAGAGTTAAAAGTTCTCCTTTAAAGGCACATACACACACACATTGAGTCAGCTAACAAAAGCCACTCTCCCGGCGAGTCTTGAACTCTTATCAGCGCTTTCCTTCCCCTCTGCGCTGGAGCGTGGGAGCACAGAGGACAAAACCTGCAACGAAAACAACAGGAGGAAGCCAGTAATCCCCGTCCAGACGCTCTCAGGACCGTCCCGGGGAGAAAACACAGCCTGACAACACTGACAAGTAGGCATAGCATGGGACTGAGATGCCGACAAAACTAGGGGCAAATATCTGAGACCTGAACTGCTCGTTCAGTGATGCTCTCTGTCAGATGAAGAATCAAGATCCAGATCTTAAAGCAGACACTTACCAGCGAGTCGAGTGTTCATGCAGCGTGAAGGGCTCTACAGAGTCTCTATGTCCATAATCAAAAAGCCACTTCCAGATTCTCCTGCTGTCCAAGTGTCCAAAACTAAAGACATGAAGGGTTTCAGCAGAGCGATCAGCCCTCGTGGAGAAATGGAGGACTGATCTCTCCGCTCATTCACTCTGCACTCCAGCTGGACTCAGTGACTCTGCAGGAACAACTTGTTTCAGGATTCCCCAAATGTCTGGAGCTGCAAGCGGAGGAAGAAAGGAAAAGGAAAGAGAGTGTGTGTGTGAGTGTGTGTGAGTTTGTGTGTGTGTGTGTGTGTTTGGTGCTGAAGGGAGGGCAGGGGGGTTTGGGGAGGGACGCGTTTTAAGGAGGACGGGGCCATCTCTGCCAGACAATAGCAGGAAAATGAACATCAGACGTGAAAAAGGCAACAGTCTGATTATTAGAAAGTGTTCACATGATGAAATAACAACACCAGTGCTGTTGCTGCACTCACTGTGTGTGTGAAGACGGAGACTCTTTAATGACTTCTCTTTCATTTTAAATAATGAAATAATAACGTTTATGAAGCGCTTCTCCTGCATATCATGCAACTCAACATGATTGACGTAGTGTCGGGAAATATTAAGAACACAACCCAGGCTCATTGTAGATGTGTACCCAGCTCTACACTTCTGCAGACAGTGAAATATGTAAGCAGGGTCTGTCTGTTCACAGTTTTTGCACTTCCACCAGAGGCCGCTGTGTACATTTTTGATGATCTCTAATTCCTCTTGCGAGTCCTCTTCTCAGGGAAATCCACCATGGGTGCAATATACTGTACACTTCAGATGACCAGGCCAGCTCGCTGTTGATTGACTGACTAACTGACCCACCCATCCCTTCCCTAAACCCAACCAATAGTGTTTTAAATAAATAATGTAGAATAAGAGAAGCTGCCGTAGCTGCATAACTTCACCCTGTTTTCAGCCTGTTTGTTTATTTATTTTTGCTTTACCTGGTTTCTGGAACCATTCTTTGCTGGACTTGAACCCCATTGTCACAGTCAACCCCGCATCCCAAGTCTGACATACGAGGTGAGCTACTGGGCAAACTGGTAACACCAGTAAAGCTGTCTATACAGAGGTAAGCGGTCAGCTGGTAGTGTGAAAAGAAACAGACGTCATTGGTGGCATCATGACGCCCTGTAGTGTTCATTTTTTTTAAGATGAAACAGAGCCATACATGCCTCTGGGTACATATTTTGTGCTCTCCAGAAATGTAGAAAGGGGCACGTATCCACAATGAGCCTGTTTCGCAACAACAACATAAATGTTGGGTTATCAAATCTTTGAATGAAATAAGTAAATAGAAATATACAAAAATACAATAAATGTGCACACACACACACACACTCAAATATATAAATATGTATGTATGTATGTATGTAAGTATGTATCACAATAATTAACCATTAAAAAGCTAAAGCAGAGCAAACACTATCTGATTACTGTTGTGTTTGCGATAAGGAAAAGCGCTAAACACACTTTTGCTCTGCTCAATGACAATCTAATAGGTGCCAAAATGATAAATATTTAAAATAGGCAGTATTCTTATAAATAAACTGCATAGCTGCAATCTAAACAGCGTTATTCTCTCCCGAAAAAGCCTCAACAGTACATGATGTTGTCCAACAGCTGCAATATTTGTCAAACTGTGGTGAGTTTATTGATCTGCGGCCACTCTGTGTGGGTGGAGTAATACACAAGGGTGAAGAGGCTGTACCAGTGCTGATATTGTAGAATATAATCAGCCAATCAGAACCAGAATAGACAGAACTATCAAATAGATACAGATAGATAGATAGATAGATAGATAGATAGATAGATAGATAGATAGATAGATAGATAGATAGATAGATGGACGGACGGACGGACGGACGGACGGACGGACGGACGGACGGACGGACGGACGGACGGACGGACGGACGGACGGACGGACGGACGGACGGACGGACGGACGGACGGACGGACAGACAGACAGACAGACAGACAGACAGACAGATAGATAGATAGATAGATAGATAGATACAGATAGATAGATAGATAGATAGATAGATAGATAGATAGATAGATAGATAGATAGATAGATAGATAGATAGATAGATAGATAGATAGATAGATAGATAGATAGAATAAGGAATGAATGAACTGTAAGGTAATTTTCCACAGTCATACTTTGAGGAAGATTATTTTCAGCTCAGTCTGAATTCTCATTCATAGATCAATAAGCTGTAAAATCAGGAACTCTCCATAAATAATGACTTCTCTAAATGAATGACATTTCAGCTCATTTCACTGCACAAAACCTCAATAAAACACAGTTATCAGCACTCAAATCATTCCCAGCTGATAACAGTTCAATGATAAAATGATTATTAAAATTTCACAATACCAAAACTTTAATCATTTAGAATATTAATTAGAAATGTTTTATTCAACATTTACTCTCCCTCAGCGTGATTAATGAGTGTGAAGCATTTATTATTTGGGTTGGAACATAATATAAAGTCATGTGGACTGTTCATGGCACTGTTGTGTTTTTGGACTCATTCATTCATTTTCTTTTCAGCTTAGTCCCTTTATTAATCTAGGGTCGCCACAGTGGAATAAACCGCCAACTTATCCAGCATATGCTTTACACAGCAGATACCCTTCCAGCTGCAACCCAGTACTGGGAAACACCTATACACACACACACTTGTTTGTATGCAAGTAAAAATGTAAGTATTTTTTACGCTTTGTCAGTTTAGTGGCTAATTTGTATGCGTTGAGTCGTACGAAATTGTACAATTTTCAAAAGGAGGCGTGGCACCTAACCCCACCCCTAAACCCAACCGTCATTGGGGGATGAGCAAATCAGACTAGATTGTGTGAATTAAATCGTACAAATCATAACCAATTAGCCACTAAATCAAAGAGTTAGGAATTGCCGTGATATTTTGTTTGGTAATACACAACAATGACAGCTCTCTTCCCCGTACTGAGGCTATTGGGTCAGAGCGTTACACTGCAGAGGGCTTTATTATCAGGAGGTCTGATTGCACACACACCGGGACAGATTTCACCGCTCCTAATTCAATTCCTGACTGAAGACACGCTGCTCCCACTGACATGCAGAATAAAAAAACAGCTGATAGTAAATCTGTGAGTGAATAATCTGGAAATGCTCGAAGCCTGGGCTCTATTTACTGGGGCTTTCCTGAGGAGCTTCATGTGATCGGCTAAAGACTGATGCTGATGATTAGGATTAGAGCATCATAAGTGTCATGTATTTACTTGTTTACCATAGTTAAGCTAATCGCTAATGAAGAACTGCTGAGTATAACCTGGATAAATCTATAGTGAGCGGATATGAATGAAGTGTTTGAATGCTGATTAAAGTCTTCACTGTGTCAGGATGTGCTCTATTGTCTTACTCTGCTCTGATTTGCCAGATGACTCTACTCTGATTGGTCAGATAGCTCTACTTCATTCTGATTGGTCAGTGGACTCTGCTCTGATTAGTCAGATGGCTCTACTTCTCTCTGATTGGTCAGGTGACTCTACTCCGCTCTGATTGGTCAGTTGACTGTACTCTGCTCTGATTTCTCAGTTGACTCTACTTCATTCTGATTGTTCAGTTGACTCTACTTCTCTCTGATTGGTCAGTTGACTCTACTTCTCTCTGATTGGTCAGTTGACTCTACTACTCTCTACTACTCTCTGATTGGTCAGTTGACTCTACTTCTCTCTGATTGGTCAGTTGACTCAACTCTGATTGGTCAGATGGCTCTACTTCATTCTGATTGGTCAGTTGACTCTACTTCTCTCTGATTGGTCAGTTGACTCTACTTCTCTCTGATTGGTCAGTTGACTCTACTACTCTCTACTACTCTCTGATTGGTCAGTTGACTCTACTCTGATTGGTCAGATGGCTCTACTTCATTCTGATTGGTCAGTTGAGTCTGCTCTGATTGGTCAGTTGACTCTACTTCTCTCTGATTGGTCAGTTGACTCTACTTCTCTCTGATTGGTCAGTTGAGTCTACTTCTCTCTGATTGGTCAGTTGAGTCTACTTCTCTCTGATTGGTCAGTTGACTCTACTACTCTCTACTACTCTCTGATTGGTCAGTTGACTCTACTTCTCTCTGATTGGTCAGTTGACTCAACTCTGATTGGTCAGATGGCTCTACTTCATTCTGATTGGTCAGTTGAGTCTGCTCTGATTGGTCAGTTGACTCTACTACTCTCTGATTGGTCAGTTGACTCTGCTCTGATTAGTCAGTTGGCTGTACTTCTCTCTGATTGGTCAGTTGACTCTACTATTATTAGTCAGATGGCTCTACTTCTCTCTGATTGGTCAGTTGACTCTACTCTGATTGGTCAGATGGCTCTACTTCTCTCTGATTGGTCAGATGACTCTTGTGATTGAGCCATTGGAGTTGTTCCTCAGGAAAGATAGTCTGTCATTGTGCAAATCTGTTAAGCATGCATAGGTTAGTGCAGGAAGACTGAGTTATGTCCAGCTCATTTCAGACAGAGTAACACTTTACACAGTCACTCTTTGACACTGTGTTCTCTGCAGGCCTTCTACTGTACATTAGCTCCACACGCTACATGAACGCTAATGTGCACAATAGCATGACACAGACAGTTTGCACCACAAGAACTCTTTTGTAGATGTAGAGGTTTCTGTGGCTGTTCATCACTCAAACAGCCCTTCCTTAATACTAAACGTTAGTCAGTCTGTCACCAAGACAGCAGTCAACTTCAGCAAAATATAGATCATGCTGAAACACACTGAAATACGCTGAATTTGCAAGACAAACTGTGTCACATTCAGCTCCATCAGCGGATTCAGTGACACAGTTATCCTACAAGCACTGCTATATAGACAGAACTGTCCATGTGTGGCTATAAATGCATTTACTGCAGTGTAACAGCACAGTTAATAGTCATGTCAACACACACACACACACACACACACACACACACACACACACACAGAGTCCACGAGGAGTTTGAAAAGAGGGTTTCTCTGAACACACAGCTGTTATATATTGTAAAGATGCGAGGGGCCTCAGAAAGCATATGAGTTTGATTTCACTCATTGAAAACAACAACATGCGTCATCATGAATGGCATGAAGAGCACAGAGAATGTGGAGATCATTAACATGACTAAACACACAGATGAGTGCTCTCCAGAGGCCAGCACACACACACTAAAATGACAATGCCAGTGACTCGCGACCCCCGATATCTGCTGAGGTGGTCATAAATGCAGACACCTTGCATGCAATGGCGCGCACACACCAGTAGACCCACGTCTATTCTTCGTTTATTTGTTTTAATGTATGTCAGTGCTGAAAATGGGCCAGAAAGTTTAACCTGGTGTTATAAAATCAATCTGCTGCATCTGGCGCTATTGCTGTGTCTTTAATATAACGTAATTACCCCAGGGAGCGGTCGCAGTCCAATAGAACTAGTCACTATAAGCTACTAGAGTAACTATATACAGTAGTGCATAACTGTAAACGTAATGATAAATAGTACATAGTAACTATAAATAATTTTTTTTTTCTCTTTAGAAGGTTATGGATAAAATATGGTCATTCTATGGTTTAATAAAAATAAATAGATTTTTGGGTGGGGGATGTTTGGGGGGGGGGGGGGGTAAATCTGTAAAACTGCTTGTGTTTGGGGAAGGAGGAGTAGAGTGGGTACCTCCCAGGACATATCTCGCGGTCTCCAGAATTGTCTATGGGACTATGTTTCCAGAATGAGCCTGGGTTGGATGTTACAGTGGGCATTTTCACACTGTCACTGGTCTGCAGAAGTAATCATGTTCATGGAAAGGTCAGTAATGAACATTTGTACAGTATTGATGTGTATAAAGCCTCTGTGTTGTGAGAAGTGCTGCCCATGTGAACGACCCGTACAGCTTTACTGCATCATACAGCCCCATAGCATTCGTTTACCAGACGAAATGAAGCCAGGCGTTCCTCTCTACATGTTTCACAGTCTCCAGAAATGTAGACAGGGGTACGTATCCACAATAAGCCTGTGTTGGAGCTGTTTTAAGCTAGGTCTAAATGAACTGAGCTTCAGTTGCATCTTGTGGGAAATGTTGTTTGAGTTCGCTGTGTGATTTAGTTTGAAGTGAACTGTGTCCTTTACTCAGCAAATTATTTGTAATACTTTTATTTATTTGGTAATTGTTTTACCCAAACAGTCAATTACAGAATTATTCAACACATTAAACAGCACATTTCCTATTTCACTTTGCAACACACAAAAAAGGCAAGTGGGGTACCTAACTGAACCCAGGGCCCTCAGTAGTGCACTCTGATTATGACTCGCCTGTTTTCTATCAATGTGAGTGTGTCATTTTGAGTAGAAAACGAACCCTGGATGCTATAATGGAAGTTTCTACACCTTACAACAAACACAACAATAAAACAGAGTAAACACAAAGGGAAATCTGTGAAACATGTCAACAAATATTACTATTCATTCATTCTCCTTCAGCATAGTCCCTTATTTATTAGGGCTCGCCACAGTGGAATGAACCGCCAGCTATCCCAGCATATGTTTTATGCAGTGGATGCATAAATCCAGTACCGGAGCACCCGGAGGAAACCCACGTCAACACGGGGAGAACATGCAAACTCCACACAGAAACACCAACTGACCCAGCCGAGACTCAAACCAGAGACCTTCTTGCTGTGAGGCCAAAGTGCTAACCACTGAGCCACCGTGATGCCCAAAAATATTACTATTATTATTATTTATTATTATTATTTATTATTATTATTATTTTATTATTATTATTATTATTATTATTATTATTATGTGGAATGTACTTGATCACAGAATGGTTTTCTTCAGAGTAGGTGTGATTTTTTTAAACATTTTTTACTTTATGTTTGACATTAATAATGACTTAAACTGATCATCACAAAATGATTTTAGAGAAAGCATCTATAATGTCTTATAATTATAATAATTTTTAATAATACACTTTGACTTGTAATGAAACCGGTCTGTGTGATTTAGTCAAGTGAACATCATAAGGGTTTGAAATGACACCGCTGAATTGTCATTTATTAATGTGAACTGTGCCTTTAACTTTTCAGGCACACGGCCAGCGGGTTAAAATAGTTCAGAAGTGTGCAAACAATACCGGGGCTTTTTCTGGGTCGATGTACATCCTACGACCAACAATTTAATGCCCATTTTGTTTTGTTTGTATATAATCAGATGCTTCCCTTTCCGACTATTCATCCGAGCACGTTCAACAATGAGAGGACAGCGATGGACAGACAGTCAGGAACAGAAGAAAAACAATGCAATGCATACACAACACCAGACAGCATGCAGGAATACAAGCCTTATAAACATTCATCACGCTAAACACAGAGTCTGGAACAATACAGGAAGGCGACAGCTCAGGACTTTCAGGTTACTTCTTCAATCAATTTATCTTCAGAATATATAAATATACAGCTGAAGTCAGAATTATTGACCACTCTGAATATGTTTCCCCAGTTTCTGTTTATCAGAGAGCAGATTTCTTCAACACTTTTCTTGAAGACACTAGTGTTCAGCTTAAAGTGACATGTAAAGGCTTCACTAGGGTAAAGTTTAGCACAGCTCAGATTTATTACGTACTGTAGTTTCATTTTTACATAAATATTTCAGAATGATGCTGGAACATTATTTGGTTTATATTTTATATACATTATTATTCATTCATATATTTATTTATTTATTTATTTATTTCCACAGTGGCAATCATAGGAGACAAGAGATGTGTCACTGACTGTCAGGCAAGTGTAGTCCTTCATGTAGCAACAAGGAAAGACACTTGGTGGACCCTGGTGCTGGGTTTAATGGGGCTGATGTGATGACTGCGGATGATGTGCAGGTGTGGGGCTAATCAGAACACAGGTGACTATGATCAGGTTGATTGTGATTGTGATGGAGAGAACCTGGCCTGGCTGTTACAATAACAGTGGTTTGTTCTGGAGACAATCCAACACTAATATTGCTGAAGGGGTGAATAATATTGAGCTTAACATGACTTTAACACTATTAAAAACTGCTTTTATTCTAGCCCAAATAAAACTAATCAGACTTTCTCCAGAAGTACAAACATTAGAGTAAGTTTCCTCAATCTCAATACTGCATAACCTTTATTTCAATTACACAAGCAAGATTCTATAGAGTATGCAGTGTTATATTCGATTATATTAGTCAGTTTATGTAACTGAAAACTAATGTTAGATGCATGGAAATCCTTGTATTCTGGTCTTGTGGTCTTGTTTTTAGTCCAAATATATTAGTGTTCTTAAATCAGTCAGCATTTTCTAGACAAGCACAAAATATAGGGTTATTTTCAGGAATAATGAGACAAAATGAAGAGAGATTCTCCTTAAAACAAGCAGAATAACCTGACAATGGAGGAAGCAGAATAATCTAGTGTCAGAGAAAACGAGATTATTTTTCTTTCCCTCATTGTCAGGTTATTCTGCTTGTTTTAAGGAGAAACTCTCTTCATTTTGACTCATTATTTCTGAAAGTAACACTATATTTATGAATTATTACTCATCTAGTAAATGCTGACTGATTTAAGAGATATTTAGACGAGAAACAAGACTAAAACTAATCAGTGTAAAAGTGAAGCATTATTTGCAGTGCAGAGCTGTTTTAATGAACATATGTCACCTATATTATTATTAAACCACACCAAAAACATGACCATAAAACCAAAAACAGAACCATAAGAATTCTATATCGTTTCACCGCTATTAAATAGAGCAAGAAGTGCAAAAAGACCAAAGGAAGGGATGAAAAAGCCGCCGCTCGGTCTGTGTGGGCCAGTTTTTGGAGCCGCTCTGAAAAGCAACTGACTCAGTACTGTTGAATGGCAGATCCAGCACTAATGTAACGCAATCCGCCAACTAAACACACACACACACACACACACACACATGCAGGCACAATGAGAAAGACAAGCAGATGCTGTAGCTGCTGGCCAGCCGGATCTCAGGGGAGCACAGAGAGTTTAGGTGCAGATGCTCTCCGGGCTCCGTTTCAGCTATGTCCACCAGCACTGACCATCAGGGAACATCCCGCTGCAAGGGTTTAGTGCTGGACCTCTGATGAGCTGAACAATTTACGTTCACTATGATGAATGTGGGATCCTCTGAGTTAATCACAGTTAGTCTCACATCACGCAATGAACAGTAATAATTGCAGAAATATAAGATGTAAATATAAAGGTGTCAGTATAGATTACTCTGTTCTCAGGCCTTACATCTGAACACACACACATCTCTTTAGTGAGTTCTGAGGCGCAGTGATGAAGCTGCGGTAAACCTCCACCAAATGAGCTGAGCTGAATAAGAAGAGCAGTTTGACTGAACCTTTGACCCTTCCAGCGCTAAAACAACTGTCAGCACATGATCACCAATAACATCTCCATCCAGCCGACTGCAGTCTCGAGCAGTGATTGGCCACACACTCAGACATCATCATCATCATCATCATCATCATCATCATCATCCCGCTGTCCTGCAGATCAGCAATACATGGAGAACCCATTTCCACACCCAGTTCTGGCAGCGCCACGGAGCAAAAATAAATAAACCGGAGAGAAGAAGCAGAAATCTCTGACAGTGGGCGTCTGAAGGGAACATGCAGCTCACTGAGGCCCCAAGTTAAACAACTGGCTTTTTTGTAGGTCACCATTACATCATGGACTTCACGGAAAAGCTCAGAAACGCTTCATCGTGACCTCTTTTAGAAAGCAACACCCAATCTGATCAGCTTTCTCTCAGCGAGCACTGAAGAGCTTGGTTTCTTCCTCAAGAGTGTGCGTATATCTATGATTAAATGTGTGATATGGTGGAATACTGAAAAATCAAACTCATGTGAAAGTACCATCACTCACCCAAACATGCAGTGCTGTAGAGTAGAAGTGTCTGATGTGAAGATTACTTAAAGAATGAGTGAACAGGAGACCTTTATACTCAAGAGGAGTGAGTGTACACTGTGAAAGGCTGATGCGTTTACATGCATGTGTGTGTGTGTGTGTGTGTGTGTGTGTGTGTGTGTGTGTGTGTGTGTGTGTGTGTGTGTGTGTGTGTGTGTGTGTAAACGTAACATTCTGCAGTTCATTTAGTGATTGAGACCATTGTAATGATTTTGTCCTCTGTGTCTTGAGATTGTTCTGTATGAATGCATTTGACCACGCTGTAAAAGGTTCCACCCTGCTACAGCTCATGTGCCTTTACTTCTGAGAGTGCATTGAGAAAAATGTACAGCATTTCCAAATGCAGCGCCAATATTTTCACTATTTTTACATAAAAACACTGTAAAAATCTAGATTTTGGGGTTTGTGTTTATTAGCGGTGGTGAACTGCATTATGGGATGTTGATCTCTGCTCTGTCCATTCCTAAAGCTCATAATTCAACTCTACAGTTTAACAAAGTGACTTTTATTGACATTTTAGTGGTGTGAAATAATATAAGAGATCATATGTAGAGGAATAAGAGTGTAGAATAGCAGAACATGTGCTGCAGTTTATCACACACTGCTGGAGGAGAGATCAAGATCCTTCAATGACATTCACAAGCAGAAATACATGAGGAAATAAAAACATGCATCACAACATGCAGAAAACTGCTGATTCATGGATATTTTGACAGTGTACTCTGACAAATTTTTGATTTGGTGATTCCATGGATTTTTATGTTAAGTTGCTCTAAACAGTTTATTTTGGCTGAATTTGAACAGGTAAATTAAGCTGAACATTACTACATTTAATGTGTTTGTTTAAAGTCCTCACATATAAATGGTTTGCAAGAACTCTGCTGACATCATTTGTTTTCAGTGTACTTATTGGGCCTAAATCCTGTTCACAGCACATCTCACAACTCGACATGCAATTAGGGGGATACAAAGCTAGTATTAGCGCTACTGTAAAAGATCTGGGTGTCATATTAGACAGCAACTTAACTCTTAAACATCACATCTCCCATGTCACATAAACTGCCTTAATCTTTCATCTGTGAAATATCGCTAAGTTATGAAGTATGCTCTCCATCTCAGATGCAGTAAAGCTAATCCATGCTTTGATGAGCTCTAGGCTGGATTACTGCAATGCATCCTCTATGCCAGAGTTCTTACAAGTTCTACAAAATATGATCATATCAGCCCAATCTTATCCTCCTTTCAGTGTCAGCATGTTCAGTTCCATATTGATTATAAAATATTGCTTCTCACCTATAAAGCTTTAAATAATCGAGCTCCTGTTTATCTAACCAACCTTCTGTCTCATTACAATCCAACTCGCTCTTTAAGATCTCAAAACTTAGGGCTTCTGGTAGTACCTAGAAATACAAAGTCTACTATTGGAGGCTGTGCCTTCTCATTTATGGCTCCTAAACTCTGGAACAACCTTCCTGATAATGTCCAAGGAGAAATGGTGGTGCCTAACTAAGCCTAGTGTCTCTCCAGGTCTCTCTCCTTCACTTTGGTCAGTTGGTGAAGTTTGTTCCTCCACTGGCGTGCTTGGTGTGGGTCTTGTGGAGCTGTGCATGGTTGGATTTGCTCTTCAGTGTTTGGACTCTCAGCAGTGAAGGTTAAAGCACACTAAACTGAACTGAACTTCAGCTCTGAACACTGGACTCACACCGCTTCAGTTCACTAGAACTTCAGTGTTCAGCTGCTGACACCCACTCTACACTGAACATGAACTGAATCAAACATTGTCATGAAATAAACACACAATGTTCTCTTTGTAGTGAGCACTGTGCATAACACCATTCTGAATCAGAAGTCCAGCTCAGAAGCTCAGCCGATCAGAGGAACTATAGCTGATTAGACTTCGGGGAATCACTGGTAAACCAACACACTCACTCGTTTGCAATTAAGTGACTAATTAGAGAGTGAGCAGTGGAGGAAGCGGTGAGAGTAATTCACACGCTCGGCTTCAGGCGCTGGAAACCTCACATACCTCCATTTCCTCATCACTCTCCAGGTATTATTGCTTCAGGATGTTTATCGACGCTGTTCATTCCCCAAATATTCCCCTGGTTAATATGGATGACTGAGCGGAAATGGTGCCTCCGATGATGTTTTCTTCTTCTTCAAGAGCCTCGTTTGCCACTATTATTGTAACTCCAGAGGACACTGAGAGCCAGCGGTGAGTTAACCCCTTCTGCTGTTCTGTAGTTTGTGTCTTGTTTCTAGTCCAAATACCTAAAACTCCTAAATCAAGAAGCGTTTTCTAGACAAGCACAAACTAATGTGCTGTTTTAGAAACACTGAGTCAAAATGAAGAGTTTTACATTAAAACAAGCAGAATAATCTGACAATGGAGGAAGAGGAATAACAGTTAAAGCAAAAACTGCTTAGCCTTATTTAGCAGAATAACTTGTTTGTTTAAGGAGAAACTCTCTTCATTTTGACTCATTATTTCTGAAAACAAGAGAATAGTTTGAGCTTGTCTAGAAAATCCTTCTGGAATTAAGAATTTGTAGATATTAGGACGAGAAATAAGACACAAACTCTCAGTAGGAAAGCCTTTATTCTCAGGACTATAGGGGACTAAAAAATGTCTCCGTTACTTTAAATCCCACTTGACGCAGTCGATCACACTATGGCTATGGAGCTCTTCCAGATCCTCAATAGAGCTGTTTTGTGACGTTGTAGAAATGACGCTTTCAGTGTGTTCGTCTGTGTCTGATGGATGATTGTTCCCGCTTGGCTGCTCTCAGAGGTCGAGGACTGACTTTGACCTCAGAGCAGCTCACAGGTCATGTTGCTCCATATTCCTGCTAAACTACACCACATGCTAACACACACACACACACACACACACACACACAGACACACACACACACACACAGACACACACACACACACACACACACACACACACACAGACACACACACACACACACAGAGACACACACACACACACACACAGACACACACACACACACACAGAGACACACACACACACACACACACACAGACACACACACACACACACACACACATTAGTGATTTATGTCTTGATTAATTGAGGTTGTTGTGTGCTTTAATAATCAATGTGTCGATCATCAGAACTGTCAACAGTGCTGAAATAATCAAGCATTTAAACGTTGCAAGTAAAATATGAGCTAATCATGGTGAATTACAGTAAACATTCATTCATTCATTCATTCATTCATTCATTCATTTGTTTTCTTTTCGGTTTAGTCGATGTGTTTGGACTGTGGGGGAAACCGGAGCACCCCTCTTGCTGTGAGGCGATTGTGCTTCCCGCTGCGCCACCGTGCCGCCCCTACAGTAAACATTCATTCATTCATTCATTTTCTTGTCGGCTTAGTCCCTTAATTAATCCGGGGTCGCCACAGCGGAATGAACCGCCAACTTATCCAGCACATGTTTTTACACAGTGAATACCCTTCCAGCTGCAACCCATCTCTAGCAAACATCCACACACACTCATTCACACTCATACACTATGAACAATTTAGCCTACCCAGTTCACCTATACGTTGTTGGACTGTGGGGGAAACTGGAGCACCCGGAGGAAACCCACGCCAACACTGGGAGAACATGCAAACTCCACACAGGAACACCAACTGACCCAGCCGAGACTCAAACCATCCCTCCATCCATTCATATATCTGTCTATTTTGTTTTTAAACCAATAATTTGTCCCCACAAGGTCAATATTTACTGGTATTTCTATACTTGTGGGGATCTTTGGCCCCACTACATAAGTATTCACACACACTCACACTGGAGCTGCATGATATTGGAAACACCTGACATTGCGATCTTGTGCTATTCTGTAATGTATATTACGATATGAACACAATTTGACCAGACGGCTTCAGTATCTCTATTTAGGAAGAATGTGTAACGCTAGATTGATGGGGATGATTCTGCAGTGGGAGTGCGTCTGCATAAAATATCATAAGCAATCTGGAAATACAATAAAGGAAAAGACAGTGGAAATAAACAGAGTTGACTGAGTCTAACAGTATACAGGAACAGTAAGCGAATAATGAAAGTAAAGATAACTCAATGAAACTAATCATTATTACAGTTACAAATGGAAGAACTTCCTACTCCCGAGAGCTTCCAATATCCTCACACCGTCACAGGCCTGAAAAACACACGCGCATGATCAATAACACTGCAGACTCAACAGTGCAGGTGCTGTGATGTGACTATTGAGAACGATCATGATCACACACGCCATCTCCATGCTGAAACCTATATCACACACACACACACACACACACACACACACACTTCCTGTCAGACCTCTGCAGCTGTTTCTCTTACTCATGTTCTTAAATTCCTCTCAGATCCCGCTCTGCCAAAGTCTTTCTCTCCTGTGAGCCTCTTTTTCTCCTCCACTTGTTTGCTTTTCTTTCTACTTCTCTCTTCATCTGTGAGGGTGTGTGTGATGTTAATAAGACAGCATGTGTGTGTGTGTGTGTGTGTGTGTGTGTGTGTGTGTGTGTGTGTGTGTGTGTGTGTGTGTGTGTGTGTGTGTGTGTGTGTGTGTGTAAAGCACTCAAACTATTCTTCAGATTAACTGTCTGTTCGACTCCTTTATTCTCTATTTCCGTTCATGTCATTGGAAGTCAGAGATATTCGCCCCTCTGTATTTTTTTCTCCCCAGTTTCTGTTTATCAGAGAGCAGATTTCTCCAGCACATCTCTAATCATAACAGTGTTAATATCTCATCTCTAATAGCTGATGTGTTTCCTCACATATTATTAGACTAGATATTCTTCAAGGCACTAGTGTTCAGCTTACAGTGACATGTAAAGGCTTCACTAGGGTAATTAGGGTAAAGTTAGGTTCAAGTTAGTTAAGTTCATAGTCTCTATGAAAGGCGAAGGCCTCTAGATTTTGCTTATTTGTGTTTCCCAGTACTGGGTTGCAGCTGAAAGGACATTAATACAAACTGCTTTATAGAGATATGGAGTGTTTAAGAAAGACTCTGGTGCTCATGTGCAATATTTCTGAAGCTCACACACACTCAGGCCACAGAGTGAAGCGCGTGTGTATCTTGAACCTGTAGAGTGTGTGTTTGTGCTACAGCTGCAGAGTCAGGACACAATAACAAGCTCTCCACTTTCCCCTCTCATGTCAAAACTGTTGGACACGCAGCAGCTGTGTCCCGTAACATTCCCGCCTTAAACACACACACACTTCACTTCTCCCTCTTACAACATGTGTCCCTTTCCTCTCTGGGGCCCTTGTTTCTTTCTGCTTTTGTACGTCGCTCTATTTTTAGTCTCATCTGTCCCAAACACACCAGAGAGGAGCACATTTGCGCGTAGACAACTGCCCTCCGTCCTCATAAACGAAGACAGAAGACACTGTCGTCTAAAATTAACTCCAGGCCTCACACCTGTCCGGTAAACCAAAGGGACTGAACACACACACACACACACACACACCGGCTCATCTCAAAAATATAGAAATCATATTTCATGGTGAATAAATGTCGGTGTTTGTCTTTTGTGGTCGAGTGTGTCTGTAAGAGTGTGTTGAATGCTTGTACTTTAGTGCATTTCTGGCTCCAGCTGTTGGACTGGGCCGATGACTGCACTGAACTGCTGCTGCTGCTGTTCCACTGGACTTTCTGTCTTCCTCTGCCATTCTGCCTCTCCTCTTCTCTCTTTAGTGCTGTGTTTATTTTTGCCTGCCTACGAGAGTTAAAAAGGGCCAGTTTCAGCAACATAAATGGTTTCCTGTTTTGATCACAGAAACACACACACACACACACACACACACACACACACACACACACACACACACACACACACACACACACTGCAAAAAAAGCTTTTCTCACTCAGAGTTTCAGTCTTGTTTTTAGTCTAAATATTCAAAAACCTTAAATCAGTCAGTATTTTCTGGACGAGTAATAAATATCGTCTTGTTTTCAGTAATAATGAGTCAGAATGAGGAGAGATTATCTTTAAAACAAGCAGAATAATCTGACAATGAGGGAAGCAGAGTAATAATATGTCATAAAACAAGATGATTATTCTCTTCCTCCATTACTCTGTTTGTTTTCAGGAGTAACTCTCCTCATTTTGACTCATTATTGCTGCAATCGAGACGATATTTATGACCTGTCTAGAGAATGCTGACTGATTGAGGAGTTTTCAGATATTTGGACTAGAAATGAGACACAAACTCTCAGCAGTTTTGGATGTAGAGGCTTTAGATTTGTTCATTTCTATCAGTCGGGGTTTGGAGCACACCTCCTTTTAAAAGCAAACATTTCAACACAAACTCCATCATATGAATTTATGTGAATAAGTCTCTTTTCTGGCAATAGATAAAGCAGGTCAGGTTTCCCTGTATCTGTATCCCCATATTTAAACTGCCGCACTGATAAATGTGTCTGTAATAATGCACAAAACTACTCAGCACACTGAATTAAAAGATCTGTAATGAACAGTTTCTGCATTTGACGGGTTTTTCCAGCTGTTTACCCTCTAAATGTTTTCATGTCACACGATTTCTCACACGTCTCACTCAACATGCAGAACTACAGCGCAAATCTCCAACACCAGGAGCTGTTTCTCAGCCTTGACCTCAAAACACTGCACACAACTCATTCATTCATTCATTCATTCATTCATCCATTCATCCATTCATCCAT